>NC_083641.1:13200892-13500892 GCF_963576545.1 Limanda limanda | reverse complement strand
TCAATAACACTTTGTTTGGAAGCAAAGCTGCAGGGGGTGGAAAAAGATTTTTTCTGTAAAATTCCTGTAAATGGCAAGATACAAAGAGGAGTTATGTGTTGGGCAGTATTGATTGGTTATTTATAGGGCTGGGCAAGTTAACTAGTTAATTTCGAGTTAACTCATCACTTATTTAACTCAGACAATTATTTTATCTCGCATTAACTCAGGTTTGATTATTTATTGTTTATTTGTGAAAGTCAGGCTTTTATTTTGTAAATGTCTGTTGCTGACTGCTCTCAGAGGACACAGTGACACAGGTTTCTGTTGAAGTCTAAGGAGGAGTCTTACCTCTACTTTTTTATCTCCATTATCACTCACTTCTCAACTCTGATTCAACTTCATTTCACTTCATCGGCTGGTGTGGCATGGGCGCACTACAAGAAGCTAATGGGTTGTTGATGCCAGCGAGTCACCTCAGTTAATGCCAGTGCTCGGCAGCTGGCAGCTCTTATTCAACCCAAACACAAAGTACAGAGTCTCACTGTGGCCTAAATGGGTCATCCTCATGTGGGAACCAGTCGCACTGGGCGTTTCTCAATCATCTCTTCAGTTGTGTGGACGTAAGACACAAACATGATAAAGTTTTATTTTTTTTAAATTAATGTCTGGCACCAGCCGATACTATAAATCGAAACCTTTAAGCCTTGTGATATTTTAACTCCTGTGACCCTTATACCGATGACAACATGAGATAATGTCAGCATTTTTTGTTATGACACATTAACAAATAGAACAGTGACAGGAAGTGACACAGCAGTCACTTCCTCCAGATGTGAACATACTGTAAAAATGCTTACTGAGGTTGATTTTGAAAAGATTATCTCAAAGTTGAGAGGAAAACAATTATTTCGGTATAGATACGTAATACTTATACTGAGAGAGAGACTCAAACTGTAGTTATATGTGAAATGGAGCTCAAATGATGTAAAGATTTAAGTCATATTTTTGCGCAAATGCTTTTAACTGCAAGAATACATCATGATAAATGTAAAAAAAATGTCTTCTTAACAACTATAAATTCAAAAATGAACTTTAAAGGATATTTAACAATAAGATATTCAGTTTTATTGGTTTATTGGAACAAATGATGACCTAAACAGATTAAAACGTTTTCTTTATTGGTATTTTTTAAACATCAAACCTCTCAAATCACAGCCTAAACTAAAAAGTTATGTTAGTCAATGTAATGATACAAATCATGAAATTGTGTTGAGAAGGAAAGAAATACAGAAAGTGCACATTAAATTATCAAAGTAAAGTGAATATCTCTCTCTGTCTCCCAGCTGTTCAAACGTCCTCTGGAATAATCGGAAGTTCCTTCTGTTTATTTTGTATACAGGCAGTTTGAAATGCAGTCATTAGCTCATTGATTATCTTGATTTTATGACTATTGAGCTGGGCAAGAGATCTGTGTTTTCACCATTAATTTCCAACACAGGTCAACATCTACACACACTCTTGTCCTTTTCAATGCATCCTGCACTGTTTTAGTCTTCACATAGAGATAAGACTGCAGGGAGTACTGCAGAGGCCTGACAGGAATTTCCCCGGAATGAAAAACTGGGTCCAATTATCAGTCCACTCACTTGTGATTTGTGCTGACGAGCCCAGAGCCAAGTTTATTCACGGGGAGGAAATAACTTCTTAGATAGCAGATGCTCAGATTTTAACCCGGGGACCTTTTGCTTTCTGCTCTCGGTCAGAGGAAACCGACTCATTTCAGTTCACTGCTGCACAGTGAGGACAGAACAGTGTGAACCCCGCTGGGTTTGACCTTTACAGTACTGACGCACACACACACTCACGGCTCAGGTTGTGCAGCTGATCCAACAGGACAGGTGTTGGAATCATAGCTCCAAAACTTGTGTGCAGCCAATTCTGTGGCAGTTAAATCTCAGTCGTGGCGGCTCGGTCTGCCTCCGTCTTTCACGACACGTTGTGGCGTCTCCTCTTCGTATCCGGCAGATTAACATACGTGAGCACAGATGGGTTTGACGATAGGGAATTCAGAGTCTGAGATGTGGAAACAGCAGCCAGCTCCACATTCCTCCTGCTCCTCACACTCCCTCAGCTTTAGTGAATTACTTCAACTGCATTTCTCTCTTAAGATAGATGTATTTTTTATAAAGACAAAACCTGCTCAATTTTTTCTCTCTAATCCTATATTTGCTTTGAGCTTTGAGCTTTTATTCTCGAGTGATTTTCCTACATGTTCGGCTTCAAACTAGTCTGTGACACAGTGAAGCCTATTTGTTTGTTTGCTTTAAGGACACCGCTGATGTTGCCTGTACTTATAATTTTAGATCTATGTTGCCTCCTCCCTCTGTTCCTTCTCTTCTTCCTCATCCTCCTCCTCCTGACGGTGAACTTCCAGTCCTGACAGCTCACATACTGGAAGAGGAGGAGCCGACTCGGGACATCTGTGGGAAGTGAGATTATGAAACAGGCATCCCGTCCCCTGCTGACCTCACGCTCACAGTTAATACCGTGTAGGAAAATATAAGACAAAATGCGTTTTTGTTTTTAAATGTTGTTATTATTTTAAGTTTGGTGTTTCAGGCTCAGTTTCAGAGTTTAAGCCTGTGTGATAATCATGAAAATCATGGGGTGAATTTACTCTGGTGTGATATGATTTGTCAGCCAGTTATTATGGAAACACCTTGTTTTGAAAACCATCTGAATTGGCTTGATATGTGAAGCAATGCAAATCTGGAAATAAAAACAGGAACACAGTGTTCATAAGTATTTCATAATGCAGCAGTCCTAACATGTCCTTGATAGGACATAAAGAAAAAGTTGAATTCAACCGACTGTGGTGATTCCCCCACTTCTCCGAAACTGAGATCAACTGTTTTGGTTTGGAGAAAAACATCGTGGCATCTATTGCATGTACTACCGTAACATTAGGTTCAGACTGGTGGTCCCCAGAGGATACATCCAGATCTTTAATGATCCCTTAATCTCCACTGCTTTTACACATCAAAGTATGTGTACAGATCTGGAGATAAATAAGCTAAAGTTATCTCGCTATGGCTCAGGAGGTAAAGACAAGACACTGAATCCCCATGTGATTGAATGTGACTTACAGTTCAAAGCATTTTATTGGTCGATAAGACCATTTACTTTTCTTAAGACTTAACTACTTATTTTACTAAAAACACCTGAATGAAAGTCATCTTGTGGTAAGAAATAAGGGAACTCACCAGACAACCACAACACATAAAGCAAGCCTAACCCTGAGCTCTGAATATTTACCTTTTTTCCATGACCGTATCATTGTCTTTTCCTCTTCCTCTCTCATTTGAATTGGTGGCTGTATTGTGCAGGTGGGACATGTAAAGAGAGATGTGCTGGCACACACGTCTCAGACAGCTGTTTGCCTCTGAGGCTGTCGAGCTCCTAAAAAGCAGCTCAGGCCTCTCAGGCGCTGCCTTGAATACCAACTCTGCAGAAAATGGGTCAATCACCCTTTACTAAAAAACGGCTGCTTCTCATTCCCCAGGTGGTTCTACGCGTGTGTGTGAGCGTGTGTTCGTGTGCGTGTGTGTGTGTGTGTGCGCGTGCTTGCCTGTGTTCAAATGGAACACTTAACACTTGAACGTTTTTTCTGCAATCGATCAGAAAAAAAAGCTGGGTGCTGATTTGTGTTCTCCGTTTCTCTCATGTGTTCACCTCTTCTCTCTTCTCCTCTTCACAGGCTGTCAGCATCAATAAGGCCATCAACACACAGGAGGTCGTTGTCAAAGAGAAACATGCCAGGAATATCCTTGTTTACTGTGTGTGTGTGTGAGAGAGAGTGTGTGTGGTTGTGCGTTTCCTCTGTGGCTGCAGGGTTATGTTAGTGCAAGATCAAAACAACAAACTTGTGGTAACCCCATCTTCTCCACGTGACTCTAATTTAGTCATGTGTGGAACAGACAGCTTTTGTGAGATATAAAATTCTAGAAATGGAGTTATTAAACGTATATTAAAGGTTAAGTGTGTAAGATTAAGGTGAAAGGGATCTATTGGCAGACATTTTTTATAAAATAATCCCATATGTTTTCACTAGTTAGTTTCATCTAAATTGTACGAATTGTTGATTTCTTTAAACTAAAATGAACCCTTTATATTTTAATACATTATATTTATCTCTGGTCCTCTTTACGGAGGCCACCATGTTTTTTACAGTAGCCCAGAATCGACAAAGTAGCCGCTAGGGGGAAATCAAGATGATTTCTCTTCACAGAAAGGTCAGAGGCAGTAAAAGAGTAAAAAATAGATGTAATGTAATATCGGTCACGATCCAGATTAACACCACCGAAACAATGTCGTGCACTTTAACCCTTTTATCCTTGACTGTCGCTCTCACCCTGCATCTTGGGGACCCATCATGAAAAAGGCGCCCACACATTCTGGGCAGCCATCAACCGGCTCCCTCTCTCCAGCAACGCGGTGCTCTGCTGGAAGTTCTGCCACGTCTTCCACAAGCTGCTGCGAGACGGACATCCAAACGTACGTAGCGTGACGGCACGACTGCAAACCCAGAGAACAGAATCATCATGTAATCGAATATATTTCATCGGATCTATTTTGTTTTTCTAATTCTTCTCCCCTGCTCTCCGTGTCTGCTGACGTCCCTGCAGGTGATTAAGGACTCCATGAGGAACAAGGCTGATTTAACAGATATGAGCAGGATGTGGGTAAGAACACATTTTTATATTCATCTAGTCACATCCCAGCATGAAGCCATATCAGCCTGAGGAAGACGACCTTCTTCCTCTCCGCTGGTAGAACATTTAATCAAGTGGGCTGTTTTTAATATTACCTGTCCTGCTCAAAGATATTCATCTCACCCCTCACGCCTGTATGAGTAATATTTTTAAATCGTCTACCTCAGCGATGAACAAAGCTAAAATCACCTTCTGTTTTTCAGTGAACCTGTTACTTTAAGTCAGAACCTGAGAGAGTTTGTTTTTTTAACAACAGAGCTACATTGACTGTTACACCACTAGAAATCGAGAAGAGTATTTCTAAATTGAGCGATCACTCAGCTCACGGATTATATTTACTCGTGTGATTAGCAGCAGTGACTCTGGCGCAGGCCTAGATCCTCCTTTTTTTTCATGACTCAATTTCTGCTGATGTCAAGAGGCAGGAGGATACAGGTCCCTGTGAACAACGCTACGGCCTCTCTTTCCTGTGTGAGAGAAAAAAAGGAAGTGAGAGGCAATTGGCCAAATATTTGGGGATGTTCAACTTTGTTCACACTCTCAGATTGTTTCCACACTGTATCTATTGCCTGTGCAGTAAGAGAGTGTTCCTAGCCAATCCCTCTCTTCCCTGCAAGGGAGAAGGAATTACACTTTCTGGCTTTGATCATGCCTCCTCTCATCTTTCTCTTAACATTTCTCTGTTGCCCCTCTCCTCTCCTCTCCTCTCCTCTCCTCCCCCCAGGGTCACCTGAGCGAAGGCTACGGGAAGCTCTGCAGCATCTACCTCAAACTGCTCATCACCAAAATGGAGTTTCACATCAAAGTGAGTTGTCGGCCCAGCTAATAAAACCCAGCGCCAGTCTCCCTCCCTCACCACTCATTATCTTTGTCTCAGACACTCCTTTTAGTGCCAGCGTGTCTCTTTTGGGGAGGGGGTTCATAGAGAATTCTGGCTTTACACTAATGGCCTCTCAAGAATCTGTAATATGGCCTTTTTATGAGAAAATTTGTTGCCATATGTTCTTACATATCACCATCCAGTTTGATCCGTAGGCTCTGTGCATCAAAGAAAACACCTCCTGATCTCAAAGGGACAGAAATAATACAAACTCTTTCATTACACACTTCATAAAGGGCAGTTTATCAACAATCAGCTTCTGTCGTCTGTTGTATATATTATCTTTTAACCTGGAAAGAAATCTAAAAAGAGCACGTATGTCCACCAAGGCCCAACAGTTTATTTTATGAAGCCACTTTTAAATTCATATTTACATATACAACAAATTGCCTCAAGGTCATCAAGATTCATGAATTACATACCATATACCATGTTTGTTGAAGGCTGTAATAAAACCTAAATAATCCACTGTCTTCTACCTGTACAGAGAAGTAGCTGTAGAGCTGAACTGTGTGTGTGAAATGATGTTAAAGCCTCCTCTTGTATATCTTCCCTTTCAGAACCCGCGTTTCCCTGGCAACCTGCAGATGTCAAACAGACAGCTTGACGAGGCGGGAGAGAACGACGTGAACAACTTGTGAGTGTGGCGAGCTGCTTTCGTTATTGTTAAGGAGAATGGGACAGAAGGTGACTCAGACAGTGGGAACACAGGAAGGAACTCTGTATTGTTGTCAAGCAAATGTTTAGAGAAAGACTTTAGATCAGAGATTTTTATAAAACTTTAATCTGCCTGAGCTGTTCGGATGTTCACCAACAAGAAACAGGAGAAAACTCATCTGAGAAAAAAAAACTTCATAAAATAGACAATGTTTGTTTGTGTATTTGTTCTTATATTTTTGTGACGACCATTTTCAGCCTAGACCTTACAGAGTGAGGTCATTTTGTCTGGTGCTCACTTTCTGTCCCATTTTCAAAAGGCTGTTTGAGGGTGAAGACTTGATTTTAGGGTTGGGCTCAGGTTTTAGATTGGGGTAAGTTTAGGTTTAGGTTAGGCATTTAGTTTTGATGGTTAAGGTTAGGGAATGCAGTATGCCAATGAGTGTCCTCAATAAGGTCAACTAATGTCCTCTGAGGTCATTGAGACACAACTGTGTTTGCTTGTGTATGTGTGTATGTGTGTTTTACTGATAGCATCATAAAATTGTCTTCTCTCTGTCTCTCCCTAGCTTTCAGTTGACCGTAGAGATGTTTGACTATCTGGAGTGTGAGCTCAACCTCTTCCTCAGTGGTAAGTTAGTCATGTTTGCGGCAGACCAGTGACGATGTACACACACACAAACACACGTACACACACACATGTTCACACCATTGACAGACCGGCAGCCACAGTCTGAGCTGTTCCGCAGAAAGACAAACACTGTGACAGACGGATGTGGACTGATGTTATCATCAGTGCTATCACAGCTCCTCCTCGTCTGAGTGCTGCGAGCCTGTGAGTGGTCACACACTGTCCTCTCCCCTGTTGTTGTCTGGGTGAGTCATCGCGGGTTGATGTCTCTTAAAGTACGCTTGAAGCTAAAAATAGACGCCTAGGATGTGGCCCAGGAGCTCCGAAGAAAAGCTGCAAATGCTGCACACCCCCCCTTAAAAAAGGAAGGGGGCAGGAAATTGCATTGTGGACTCTATTTATCATGTCCTTCATTCTACCTCCTAATGATGATAGTATCTCTCCCTCCTCCTCCTCCTTTCCTCTTTCCAGAGAAATGGAGATACTAACAAAAGTTGTATCTCTGCTTTTATGTTCAGGACAAAATAAGCAACTTTTAGTCCATGTATCCCGAGTTTAATATTTTCTTTGACAAATCTTTGACTTCATACCCCCCAAAAAATCCACTGCACATGGGTGTGTTAAATCACACCCTTCTCAAGGCTGCTGTCAGCTTCCTCCCCCGGTCTGGAGTATTTTAAAAGCATCACGTCATCTGAGAGGAAAGATTCCAGGCCTAAGGTGTGACTGTGTGTCCGTGTGTGTGTGTCTGTGTGTGTTAAGCTGTGCAGAAAACCACACCTCTGCAGCGCACACACAGGCTCTGGCTCTGGAGATGCTGTGAGGCAGCGAAGCAGGGAAATGAAAACGGGGTGTAACGATGGAGGCTGAGTCGTTAACAAGCGCGTCAGTGTTTCACGTTGCTGCTCCATTTTTTTCCGCACATTAAGCCTGCCTTTTGAGCTGTGTGTTGCTTTCACATACTTCATTAGTCAGGTCTAGTGGCCCGATGCAGGGAAGTGATCAGAGAGCACAGCAGCACAAGCTGATTGATTGATGAAAAAGTTGGGATTTATAATTGTTGATTTTCAATACATAAATACTTAATGCTTTATGTACTAAGTTCAAGTACAGGTCTGAAGGCACCCGAATGCGTTTTGAATCCAGCCAGAGATCCGATCGCTCAGACCACCAAACGTGGTCCAAGTGATCGGATCTCAGGACTCCTCTGACCCGCTGTAGTTTCACAATGAGTCAAATGCATTTTTACGCTACACACACACATACACACACACACACAAACACACTGCCATCGGACACATTTCTATACTCAGAGTGGGTCGAACTTTGAACTACCCATAACTTTGACCTGTCAACTTGTGATTGGATCTCTTAGGATGGATTTTAACTTTGTGTTTGTGTTCGCATCAATAATCTCTGATATGTGTATGTGTGGGAGTACGGCAGCTCCTGCTGTGTTTATAACTGTACCTGATCATCTCAGAGGAGTCTTTATTTGTAGATATAGATCATGTGAATACATTTATTGATCTGACCTGTGTGTGTGTGTGTGTGTCTCTCTCTCTATCTCTCTCTCCTGTACCAGTGTTCAGCTCTCTTGACATGTCCCGGTCGGTGTCGGTGACGGCAGCAGGTCAGTGTCGCCTGGCTCCCCTCATCCAAGTCATCCTGGACTCCAGCCATCTGTATGATTACACCGTGAAGCTGCTGTTTAAGCTGCACTCTTGTGAGTCTCTCACAAACACAAACAAACAAACACACACACACAAACACACACACATTAGCTTTCTCTTTGGCATGTTCATGTATAAATACCACAAAAGCAGTTTGCAGGGCTGAGGACTGATGTGTTTGTGTTTGTGTTCACCTCCAGGCCTTCCAGCAGACACTCTCCAGGGCCACCGAGATCGCTTCCAGGAGCAGTTTAAAAAGTAAGACGTTCACACACGCACACACACACACACACACACAAACACAAACACACACACACACAGACACACAAACACTGTGCTCTCTGACCGAGTGTGACCCAGCAGTCTAAGCTCTTAGCACCATGGTTAATGAATTTGCAATGTTTAACTTCCTCTCTCCTCTCTCTCTCTCTGTTCCAGGTTAAAGAGTCTGTTCTATCGCTCCAGTAACTTGCAGTATTTCAAGAGGCTGATTCAGATCCCACAGTTGCCTGAGGTGAGGACGGCCGTCACCAATTCTAATTTTTAACCTCACCTTAGCCTAGAGTCGACCCATGACAGAAATGTTATATCAGGTTTCTGTTTTACAATTGAAATCATTTCTTAACAAAATGCTCTGATGGTTTTTCTTTAAACACAGGTCATTTATAAACTCTTCATTCTTCTTGGAGCTCAGCTGTCCTATACTCTAATTAACATTTGACAATTTCTTATGATGTCTGTTCTTTTCATACACACTCTTTTATCCATCCTCTGTTTCACTGATGGGCTATAGTAATGTAATGTAATGTGATGTAATGTAATGTAATGTAATGTAATGTAATGTAATGTAATGTAAATGAGAAACAAGACTTCACACGCTGGGCTTAACTTAATCACATGTATGTGTGGGTGTATCTCATATCCACTGCCAACATTAAGTGATCTAGTGGTGACAAAGACATTTATTATAAATCATTGACCTGCATGATCCTGACTCTTAATATTCAAATTACCATTTTTTCAACATGTTTTAGTGCCTTGTATGCACCTTTTGTAAACAAAGTTTTATTTTAATGCTTTTATCTCATCCTACTGCACACACAGAATATCTCTTAGAAATGCTGTCTACTTTTTATAGCCTTTATTGTCATTGTACGAGAAAAAGCAGTACAACAAACTCAGAGGTTGAAATGTATAATAAGAACAAGGGTAATTAATAGTGTGAAACAGTAGTTTAATGGACACTGAGCATTCAGTATACTTTAAGTATATATCAGCCGATATGTCGTTAATATATTCTAATATCAGTATCAGCAGCAACCCCCCAAAAATCCAAACTGTAGATTTCCAGTTTTAATCCCTGTCAAACCTATGCCGCATATATTGACATAACTTACATCTAAATTGGAAATTTAAATGCAACAGCTTTTTTGTTGTTCACACTGATCACAAACAAGGAACATTTTAGCACATTTCTAGCTTCACTGTGGCCAGTGCTTCAATGGATACAGTAACATATTTGACAATATATACTGATCAGATTTGTGCCTTCTGATCCTTGCAGAACCCCCCCAACTTCCTGCGCGCTTCAGCTCTGTCGGAGCACATCAGCCCCGTGGTCGTGATCCCCGCTGAGTCATCATCCCCCGAGTCGGAGCACATGGTGGAGACGGACGACCTGGTGGACACAGATGTCCCCTCACTGCCGGTAACTACACAAGACGAGTGTCCCTGAATGGTGCCATCTTTAACGCTGTGCATCGCTTCTGAAACTGTCCTCGTCTTACGGAGTGCGTTGCTGTGATCAATAATCAAAAATATATTCTCTCCTGAAATCCCCTGAATAAAAACATCAGCTTCAGGGAAAGAGGATGAGATAAATCAGGGAATAACATGCATCTCTGAAACTCCCACATGAAACCACTTATTTCTTAGATTACTGGTAAAACTACTCTAAACATCTGGTTTGTATTTGTACTCGCATGTCATCATGTTTATTATGTTGTCTTCCAAATAGCTGCATTTTGAAGGGCACTCAGGGAAAAACAACAAATATTCTTCTTATGATATTGGATATAATAGTGTTATAATGAAATCCATGTTGGATCCACCATCCAGCTGCAGGACACCTGGATCACAGACTGAGCATGAGCAGTTTTGGTCTAATGGATATTAAATGTTGTTTTTATCTGTAAATCCAAACTAGTCCTGCTCTGTAGAACTATGATGGATTTAAGTTAATGACTATGTTTCCTACTAACTGCATAATCAAAGTATGTTTATCAATACCAACATTTTCATACGTTTTCCTTTAACATTGTTATTTTTAACCTTCAGGTTGCCGTGGAGACAAAGTTTGACGACTTGTTCGGCACCTCGGCGGCCAGTGACCCGTTCAACTTCAACAGTCAGAACGGGTTGCGCAAAGACGACAAGTAAGTCTCTCCACAACATCATTTCAAGATTGATCTTTTTTATAAATATTATTTAACTGCCATGGTGATGTGTGAATCTGCAAGAAGCAAAATAAGTAAGTACAATAAAAGTATTGCACTATATGTAATTAATTAATAAATCTATAACAAAATGTCACGTTTCAACATAAACATTTTTTGGAAAATATTCAGACTGAGGACCGGTTAGTTCGTAGTATGTCATGAGCACGCTCTCCAAACATAAACAGATAAGGAATATCAAAAACATGTATCTTCTCTAAGTTTGAATGCACAGCATGGATATCTGTGGTTCTTTTTGTAATCATATTTATTGTAAAACCTGATGCAAAGTTTCAGCTGTCTATTTATGTATTGGATCAATAAGAGATATGTTGTCTGTGTCCATCAGAGATCGCCTGATTGAACAGCTGACGAGGGAGATCCAGGCCCTCAAAGAAGAGTTGGAGTCTTTCAGAGTGGAGGTGAAGAATCGAGGAACCCTCTTTCCTTTTTACACCTTGTTGCAAATCCCAAAACATCACACAGACTCTGCAGAAGTGAATCATCTTTACTTTTCCCTCTCTTTTCCTTCCGTCTCCAGAGCGGTCGGTTGTGTCAGGTGCTGAGGGGGCGTGTCAGCGAGCTGGAGGCGGAGCTGGCCGAGCAGAGCCACCTGAGGCTGCAGGCTGTGGGGGAGTGTGAGTTCCTGAAGGCCGAGCTGGACGACCTGAGGAGGGTCAGAGAGGACACGGAGAAGGAGCAGCGAAGCCTGACGGAGATAGAGAGTAAATATCCTGCTCCTATATACGCTCTAACTGGTGCTATATTACTGGGGAGCGTGTTCCACCATTTAACCTTATACAGAAAAGAGACATTATTTCAATATCTTTGAACAAACAAGCACTTCTAACATGCATGGCTTTATATTTTAGCCCCTTATGTGTTTATCTTGGATATATGGAGCAAAGAATTGCTGAGGTGCTGAAAAGTGTTGACTGTAGATGTGGCAAACGTGGTTGATAATCTTATTGTAGTGAGGAAAACCCACTTTGGAAAGGTATATGTGTTTTATCATGTGCTTGAACACACTTAGAACAGACATATCCAAATAAGTTTCTGTGCAACTAAAATATAAAATCAATAGAGAAATTCTCTGATCAAAATAAGACCAGGAAAGGTAGGAATGTACCTAAAGATCTAATATTTGTCACACAAAAAACTAAATCTGCAATTTCCTCACATGCTGAAATCATTCACTGTATGATTATGATGATGATGATGATGATGATGATGATGATGATATTGATGAGGATGATGCTTCCTCAGCACATAATCGTGTTTGTCTCTGTCTCACCAGAAAAAGCCCAGGCCAACGAGCAACGCTACACCAAACTGAAGGAGAAGTACACAGAGCTGGTTCAGAGTCATGCAGACCTGTTGAGGAAGGTGAGAAAGATACCTCACTCTCACCTGATTATGAAAACCTTGAGCTTCCAAGTTAGAGTAAAGGAGACATACTCATATACAGGTTCATAATTCTAATTTAAGTCCTTGCTTGAAATGTTCACATGCTGTAATATTCAGGAAACACATCACTTTCCTCACCCGTCGCTGCAGCTCCTCTGTTCAGCCTCTGTCTGAAACACTTGATTTTAGCTCCTGTCTCTTTAACATAGACCAGTGTGCTGTGATTGGCCAGCTGGCCATCTCTGTTGTGATTGGTCAACTGCCTCCAGTGAGTCTTGGAAATGTCTGCATCTGCTATCCTGGCTTTCTTGGGGGGGGCGTGTCAATCTAGCCACGAGGTGTGCATTATGCAAATATGACAATGCATTAGGATGCCACATGACCTATTGCCCAGAAGCATCAGCCGGACTACTGATGAGAAACAGGAACTTTTAAACTCTGCAGAAGTAATAATTAAAACATTAGAAGAGGTGAAAAAGCATTAAATGTCTCCTTTAATTACTCTCTTCTTAGACCACCAGATTTATGATAATTTAGCTTTCTTTCTCTTCATGTCTGCGGCTTTGTTTGTGTGTGTTTGTGTGTGTGTGTGTGTGTGTGTGTGTGTGTGTGTGTGTGTGTGTGTGTGTGTGTGTGTCTCTGTGTGTATGTGTGTGTGTAGAACGCAGAGGTGACCCGGCAGATGACGGTGGCTCAGACGGCACAGGATGAGGTGGAGGTGGTGAGGAAAGAGATGCAGGAGAATGTGAAAGCAGCTCAGGAGTCTGCAGACAGACAGGTGAGGAGGAGGAGAAGAAAGTCCTTATCACCGACAAACATACAAAAGAATTGACCCCCTCTGAAGCCAAATGATTTGCTGAGTGTCCGACAGAGATGTGGAGAAGGACTCAAACCTGGTTATTTTAGGGTGCATGTATACAGAGGTCTGGTTGTGAGGAGAATAGTAATGTACAGATACGGTTTGTGGGGTCCCCTGTGCAGTCTTCAGAAAATTCCTGTGTTCTTATAATCTATGCTGAAATGTTATAAATCAGTGTTTTCAACCTGAGCTGATGTGATCTATCTGAAGTGACATCTCCACGTGTCTTTGCTCAGGAGAGGAACCAGCTGGAGCAGCTCCAGGAGCTCCAGAGAGAGCTGGTGTCCAGCCGCACAGAGCTGGATTCCCTGAAGACCACCGTGGTTTCTTCACAACAGGTTGCACTCCTCTCACATTTCTTACTCAAGAAAGACTACACCCATATTTTCTGTATCTAAGCCTCCGTCTGCTAACTAAACTCTTTGTCAAGTTACCAAACTAATTTTCAATATTCTGTCCCACTAAAAAGAAACTGAAATGAAATGCTGTACCTTGGACCTGGATAATCCAAATGGATTACCGTCTGAATAGAATCTAATAACAGGATAGCACTCGTTTCCCAGTCATCAGTTACTTGATGATCTCATCTTAAAGCATTAGTCACAACATGAATCAGTCGTACCTGGGATCTGTTTTCAGGATCATTTTTATAACTTCTTTTACATGAGAGTGTGGTTCAAGGAGTAAAGTGGGTCGTCCACTAACCAGAAGGTTAGTGCTTCAATCCCTGGCTCCTTCAGTCTGCGTACCAGTGTCCTTGTCTAGATACTGAAGCCCAAATTGCCGTGACTGTGTGAATGGTGTGTGAAAGAAAAAAGTGCTGCACATAGTAGCACTGTATACGTCTGAATGGGTGAATTTGACCGTAAAAGTGCTGCTAGTGGTTTATAAAACTGGATTTAAACAAATCCTGGATCTTGACTTAGATGGTAAACCACACCCGAGCGTCTATCAGCGAGGGCAGGCTGCAGGCTGAAACGTTCCACCACACTCAAACAACATTTTCCAATTTCAGTCACAAAGCTGTTTTTGTGCATGTTTTTATCTTCAAACTATCATCCATCCCATCACTCCCTCCATTTCTCTTTTTCTCTTGGGCTAAGGATTTATTCTATGCATCTATGAGAAGTTACAAAACAATATATATATTTTAAAGGGAAATTAAGAGGCCTGTATCTTGAAATTAATTTTGAAATGTAGTGTGGATGTATGCTTAGTTTGGTACACGTAACATCCATTAACATGGAGGAGGCATGATTTATGACGTACTGCACCCAGCCACCAGGGGGCGATCCAGGCGCTTTGCTTCATGTTTGGGGAGCTGTGATGTCTCCGTCTTCATATTCAGTCTGTGATTGTGATTACCTTTGTCCCTCCTTTTTCTCTCCGTGCACAGTTCCCTCTCCTCTCTCTATTTTCATATCTACTTCTCATCGACTCTGTCACCTTTCCTGTCCTCCTCCATCATTCTGAATCTCAATAGCTCATTTTTCACACACACCAGCCCACGTTTTATCGCTCCTGTCTCCAGTGTCCAGCTCTAACCAGCTCCTGTCTCTTAAAAAAAAAACTTCCTTAACAATTCTCCTTTCTTGTTTTATCTCTCTGCTTCTCTCCCCCCCGTCTGTGTGGGACCTGCTGGCGTTCAGGCTGTAAGTCTCTCACCTGTTCTTCATGCACACACCTCATGAGTCATAACCTAACTCTGCTTACAACACGATGGTCGTAAACAGTCTGAATATTTCATTTCACAAACCTCGAGCGCACAGAATGTGATGCAACCTCACTCTGTTTGTCGTAGCTAACGATTGCTGCTTTACAGCCGAGTTGTGCAACCACAACTTCCCCGCCTTCCTTTGATTGTAAACCCAACCGTCTCTGGAGACTGTCCACAAACTGAAATGGAGACAGTATTGTTGTAATCACTGGCTGGAGATAAAATGTTTTCTATTGTGAGGTCGGAGCGCTCGCAGCAAAACCACATCCTGACATGTCCTGACAGCTGCGTATTATCCTAACCACGTCCTGCTGTCTGTTCATCGTCCCCCGACACCATCCAGACTGTGTCACATTCCTCACTTCTTTATCCCTCCATCTTTTATGTCCTCCGTGCAGTCGAGCGAGGTGCTCAGCACGCAGCTGACCGCCCTGCAGTCCGAGAAGGCCGAGCTGGTGCAGTCCCTGTCGAAGGTGGAGGTGGAGCTGGCGGCCCAGGGGGAGGAGCTAGAGCGGGTCCAGAGCTCCCTGGCCACAGAGAGGGAGAGCGGGGTGAAGACGGCAGAGGCTCTGCAGAATCAGCTCAATGAGAAGGTGAATGAATGTGAACTCTTTTAATTAGCTGCAATCAATCAAGCAGATAGAAGTGACAGAACCACGATGATCCAGTGTGTCCAATTAATAGTTCTTTAACACTAAGACCCTCCAGCGTTTTTAATAAATGACGATGTCGTAGGTTCACCTTGGTCCGTGTGTGTTTGCGTCCACAGGAGAGCCGGGAGCAGGCGCTGGAGAGTCAGCTGGTCGCAGCTCGCTGGTCCAGCCTGCAGGGAGCTGTGGAGGAGGCGGAGAAGATCATCCAGGACTCGCTGGCTCAGATTCACGACCCGGCACACATCAGCTGCACCAGCTCTGCAGGTCAGGGGCTTTTATTCTACAGCAACACAGAACAAGGCAGCTCATACTCCATGAAGGAACACTAATTAGCAGTGTGTGTAGAAAGGGTTGTGTGCATGCCCTCATGTTTGTCTCTAAGCTCCCGCTGTAATGCATCGTGTCTCTTTGTGTTTCTCTCTGCAGATTATCTAGCATCCAGATGTCAGGCCTCTTTAGATTGCATGGAGCGACTCCATTCTGCCAGCGGGGTCTTCACAGCAGATGACACAGGTGAGTTTAGCTTTTTCAGGGACACATTTTATTTTATTACACATTATAAAATAGGTAATAATTAGCTGTTTTAGCTTATTGTTTGTGCCTTCTAAGCATTTATTTTGCCGAACAACCACAGATACTAAAACGCACTGGTTGAAGATAGGATGTCACCAAACTCTAATATAAACATAATGATGCAAACTGTCCTGAGCAGGCACAACCATAGACTGCATATAAAACTTGGTATGATGTCATGATTGAGACTGACCTGTGATTGGTGGAGTGTGAGCATTGCTACCGTGGCTCCATCATCCTGGCGTCATTTCTAGAATGTGAGGGGAAGTGGAGACGTCCACTTTCATGTACAGTCTCTGTGTGCACAGAAGTGGCTACGATGAGAGATCTGTACAAGGTTTATGAGAAGTGAAAAAACAGTCGACATTTAGACTGGAATTCCCAAGATGAAAATAAAACTTGTCGCTCTGTATTTTAAAAGGTACTATAGTATACTAGTTGTTGTAAGGTTTCTATCAGCTGCAGAGCCTAATGTGCATATAAATACAGTAAACAGAGATGTTTGGGGGCCAGGGTTTTATATATGTGTTTGTGTTAATGTTGACTAAGTGTGTGTGTGTGTGTCAGTAAATTCTTACCGATTTCTATTGACTTGTATTCATGTCTATCTAGATGTATCTGAGTTGCTGCGAGTGGTGACCCAGTGTGGCCACCTGGTGGGAGACACCATCGTTCAGGGCAGTGCCACCTCCCACATGGTGGCAGTGGAGCAGGCTGATGGTAAGTGTGTGTGCGTGTGTGTCAGAGAAAGAGAGAGCTGGAGATGAATAGAGTTTAATCTCCAGGTCCCTCCTGATATTAATCTGTGGGTGAGTCAGTCTGCTCAGTCATGTTCTGACAGGTCTGTGAGTCGCTCATGTGTCTTCATGTGTAACATGTGAAGTTTGGCAATATGAGCTAAAACTATTGCCTCAATAATTTACTTATAGGAAATAATCTTCTGGTTTGTCAACTAAGTGTTGTAACACCTTGTGTTAGTCTGAATGTTCTGCTACAGCATTCGCATCATGCTGAGAAGCAGCCCTTTAAAAGTCTTTAATGCGCAAGTTCAGTCAAAACATGCACAATTTAATTCTTTGCTGACTTCAAGCAGAAGTAATGTTTGAAGGATCTAATCTCTTGGGAGATATTAGCAGCCTTTGGAAGACTAAACATGCCCAAATATAACAATGCTCTCTTATTACTGCAAGAAATAACAAACACAGAGAATTGAAACTGGGTCAGACTGAAGCTGCTTCTGTAGCTGTAGCTCAGGAAGTCGATGGAGAGGTTTAGACATGAACCTTTTCTGTCCAAACTGCGCAAAAACATTTCAATAGAGGATTTTAAATCTTGTGTACATTTTGATGCAAATCAGCTGGATGCGCTGCGTCCAAAAACGGTAATTTTAGTTCCTCTCTAATACTATGAGAGCGGCTGGTAGATGACACTTGGCCTGAGGGGACGTCGGTATAATTAACACTACAGCTGCAGCCACTAGTTGCACCGCTACACATCGGAGTTAACAGAGGACACAACATGGTCCTTTCATATGAAAGTGAGTGTAATTAACACGTGCATCCTCCTCGTCTATGTCTCTGTCAGCCCTGTCGGAGAGTGTAAAGACGTGTGGCGCCGAGGCTCTGGCTCTGCTGGGACAGATGAAGCAGCGCGACAGCCTGGCTGCAGCCGACGACAGCCGACTGAAGGCTGCTCTGGAAGCCCTGCTGGCCACCGCAGAGGTTTGTGCTCCGGTGCCGAGACACACTGCTGCTGAGATAATAATGATGATGTCGCTGTTACGACCTCAGAATCTGGATCCCAGCGAAAGGTCCTGTTCTTCTGCTGTATTATTAAACTCAAGTCTCTCTGGTGTTTTCAGAAACTGCGTCCTCGGGGCTTGGAGCTGCAGCAGGGGGAGCTGGGAGATCTGGTGGAGCTGGAAATGTCCTCCACTTCTGCTGCTGTGGAGTCAGCTGCTGCCAGGATAGAGGTGCTTAAGTGTGTGTGTGTTTAGATTTGCTCATCTGATGGCAGATGTGTATTTATATGTACTCGCTGTGTGTGTGAGCTTGTTTTTCTATGCGTGCTGTGGGAAAACATCACCAACTATTGCATTTCAAAACCGTTTTAACTTCAAAGTGTTTTTTGTCTGTGTTTTCCAACAGGAAATGCTCAACAAGTCTCGAGCTGTTGATACAGGAGTCAAGATGGAGGTCAACGAGAGGTAAGATGCAGATCAGAGCGAAGTTTGAAAAGTTGGAAAACACACACCACCGTCTTCTGTGAGAAAATATCAGTATAAATGCAGAAGTAGGATGGCTGTGGATCAAGAGATAGAGCAGGTCATCCACTAAATAGAAACTCGTCAAATATGAGCTGAGAGACAAAAGTGCAACAGGTTCTCAGAGACCAAACCTGTGAGAAAACATCACGCCACCAATTAGTCTGCTGCTGTATCTAGGCAACACAGTATGTGTTAAAGGAGCAGTCCACAATTTCAACTGTTACAAATTGTGCGTGGTAGAAACCCGTGCATTTGCAGACGGTCACACATTGATGTGCAAGGAATTTCATCAGTTCAGCCACAAAGGCCGTGCAAACTGAAGTCTGAAGCGGATGTGCCATGTAACGTAATGTCTATTTGCAAACCTAAAATACATTTCTGCAGTAAATCTGCTTTTCAGACAGGCACTGTAACTTCAGATTATTTCTTAAAATCCAAGTCAGTTGCTTGGGACGTTTTCCCGAACTTTTCCAGCCAGCACCCCGAGTAAAATGCCTGAGTGGGCCCATGTGAGAATACAACAGGGAATTCACAGTGAGCGAGTGGGCGCCTTGAAGACACTGACAAAGTTGTCAATTTGGAAAGACAAAAAGATCTGAGAGCTTTTCCCAGTGTCGACCCGTCAAAAACACGTGATAACCACAGCAAAATGATAATTCATGTTCAGCTTCTTCATGTCCTCCCCCAGACACCACTCTTCATCTGAACTGATTTTGACATTTTCCTGTCATTGTGAACGCGTCTGACTCCGACAATCTCCTGCTGCGTTCTTCGTATGTGAAATGCAAAGTCCTGTAAATACCCAGAGCCACTTTCGAGTTAATGTCTGAAAACCTTTCCCTGGAGCATCTCCACTGAACAGGTTGGCAAGTTCTCAAAGTGTTTCTTCACAACGTGCTGTTAACAGCTCCAGGAACCTCTTGATGACATAATTGGACAGAGTCTAGGTTCTTTGCTCCAAACCGGACCATCGGGGTCATTTGTTGAATGCACATGAATCTGGACTCAACCATCCAGTGCCACATGAATCACTCTGTAGGGTGTAGATGTCTCTCTGAGCAGCTTTTTGAACCTCATTCCAATGAGCATGTCTAGTCATTAGTGTTGCATCCTTTCATTTTCAAACCACAACGACACAGAGAAACGGGTGTATAATTCATTACACCCGTGTGTGTTTGTTGTATTCAACCAATTAACCAGCACTGCTCTTTCTCATCTCTGCCTCTATGGAAGCCCATTTCCGCCACTGTGATGAAAAAAAAAAAAATTGGTATCTCATAATTATGAGATACTATCTCATAATTATGACTTAGCATCTCATTATTATGAGATACTATCTCATAATTATGACTTAGCATCTCATTATTATGAGATAGTATCTCATTATTATGACTTAGTATCTCATAATTATGACTTAGCATCTCATAATTATGACTTAGTATCTCATTATTATGAGATAGTATCTCATAATTATGACTTAGCATCTCATTATTATGAGATAGCATCTCATTATTATGACTTACTATCTCATTATTATGAGAAAGTATCTCATAATTATGACTTAGCATCTCATTATTATGACTTAGCTTCTCATTATTATGAGATAGTATCTCATTATTATGACTTAGTATCTCATAATTATGAGATACTATCTCATAATTATGACTTAGCATCTCATTATTATGAGATACTATCTCATAATTATGACTTAGCATCTCATTATTATGAGATAGTATCTCATTATTATGACTTAGTATCTCATAATTATGACTTAGCATCTCATAATTATGACTTAGTATCTCATTATTATGAGATAGTATCTCATAATTATGACTTAGCATCTCATTATTATGAGATAGTATCTCATTATTATGACTTACTATCTCATTATTATGAGAAAGTATCTCATAATTATGACTTAGCATCTCATTATTATGACTTAGCTTCTCATTATTATGAGATAGTATCTCATTATTATGACATAATATCTCATAATTATGACTTAGCATCTCATTATTATGAGATACTGACTGCAGGGTCTGTCATGCAAGTCAAATGTTGTATTTCTGTTACAGTGGCGGGCGTAGTTATCATTAACTCAAACCTTAACTTTACTTCACTGAGTTCCCAGCCTCTCTACCACTGCTCACCTGCCCTGCTGCAACCCGCCCACAGTCAGACACTAAGTCATAATTATGAGATAGTATCTCATAATTATGAGATGCTAAGTCATAATTATGAGATGCTAAGTCATTATTATGAGATGCTATCTCATAATAATGAGATACTAAGTCATTATTATGAGATACGGATTGTGGGCGGGGCGCCACAGAGCAGGGAACCCGAGGCTGAGCGGGTGCGGGGACAGCAGCCTTCCTCGCGGAAGTGGAAGACTGTGCATCGATACAGAGACATAACAGGATCGATCCATGTTTTCTGCTCAGTTCATTGTCTTAGCGATGTGCTGCCGCTGAATAATTATAACAAGCGCTGCTCCAGGATCAGAACAGACGCTCTTTAAAAGTCCGGTTGTCTTGTGTGTGTCGGACTCTGCTTCCGCCTCACTTCCCTCTGACCCGCGCTCACTTCACACTTTAACAATAAACACCAGCACCGATCACAAGTTATTAGGACACGTACAGGACTGATGTTTACTTTGTGTTTGTTTGAGTTCATGAAACACGTGTTGTGTGGAGCTGGGGACTACGTGCACACGGTGTTTAAACATGTGTTTCGTAACGTGAGATGTAACGTGACGCGCACAGTACAGGACCGTCAGCGTTGAAGTGACGGAGCGATCCGAAGTCTTGATCGGTCATCATCGAATAATTACTAAAAAATACATGTGATTATCAGTTTTAGTGAAGAGGAATAGAGACAAGCATACACACACACACACACACACACACACACACACACACACACACACACACACACACACACACACACGCAGACTCGCATGACAGACCCTGCAGTCAGTATCTCATAATAATGAGATGCTAAGTCATAATTATGAGATATTATGTCATAATAATGAGATACTATCTCATAATAATGAGAAGCTAAGTCATAATTTTGAGATACTATCTCATAATAATGAGATGTTAAGTCATAATTATGAGATGCTAAGTCATAATTATGAGTTACTATCTTATAATAATGAGATGCTAAGTCATAATTATGAGATAGTATCTCATAATAATGAGATGCTAAGTCATAATTATGAGATGCTAAGTCATAATTATGAGATAGTATCTCATAATAATGAGATGCTATCTCATAATAATGAGATGTTAAGTCATAATTATGAGATACTATCTCATAATAATGAGATACTTAGTCATAATAATGAGATGCTAAGTCATAATTATGAGATACTATCTCATAATAATGAGATGCTAAGTCATAATTATGAGATACTATCTCATAATAATGAGATACTAAGTCATAATTATGAGATGCTAAGTCATAATTATGAGATACTAAGTCATAATAATGAGATAGTATCTCATAATAATGAGATGCTAAGTCATAATTATGAGATAGAATCTCATAATAATGAGATGCTAAGTCATAATTATGAGGTAGTATCTCATAATAATGAGATAAAAAAAATTTTTTTTTTCATCACAGTGGCGGAAATGGGCTTCCATACTGCCTCTGATCTAGTTATTCATGTAAAGTGTTGTTTTCTCAATACCTGCTGTGAGAGATGATCACGAAAAGAAACTAAACTAAACTGCTGCAGCTGCAAACACTACCTTGAGTATTTAGGTCAGTGGTGCATCGGTCCTGTTAGAACTAGACTGTCTGGAGACAGTGGGGAGGCTGATCCCTTTCAATTTTGATCTCATTCTTTAAAAAAATAAAGCAGCTACATGTTTGTTCTGTTGTTATTTTGAGAGGCTTCAAACCTTGCGTGCAAGATATTTAAAGCACCACAGACTTGAAGATGTTCTGATCCCGTATGAAATGGAGATATCACCTCAGCAGCAGCTACAGAAGAGTTTCAATGCTTGTGTGCTCTGCTCTGTCGCCCCCTGCAGGATCTTGGCCTCGTGCACAGAACTGATGCAGGCGATCAAGGAGCTTGTTCTTTCTTCCAAACACCTGCAGAGGGACATCGTGGAGGGCGGAAGGGTGAGTTCTCCTTCATGTGACTTTTTACAGTTTTCTCATCAGTTTCGAATCATCTGAAGGATTTATTTGATGATAACGTGACATCTGCAAACTTAGTCTTAAACAAGGATTCTACACTACATTTCAAACTAGGTCGAGATTTCTGGTCTGTTGTATATACCGAGTGTCTGTTGCATGATCCAAGTGATCTTTATTTGAAGTCCTGTATTTATCATAGGGTCTGATCAGGACTGATGCTGGTATATATTAAAAAAATCCTTCATATTGAAAGTGAAAAATAATGATAATATCTATCGTGTTTTATAGCAGTTTAAGTGTTTTTTAAATGTGATGTTACACCAAAAATAATCATACATACAATTCAGTGTTGTTGCTAATCAGTGACATATGCCAGGATCTCATTAAGATCTAGTATATGGAAAATTACTAATTTTTGAAAACAAAATAAGTGATTTAAAGTTGAAAAATGTATTCATATATATATAGCGTTTTATAGCAGCTTTAGGAAGTGGACATTTTGTGAGAGTGCAGAGAGGATTTTATTTTAGGGAGCTCTCAGTGTGAAACCCGAGTAGATTTAAACTTTTGGTTTTGGACTATCAGTCAGACCAACCAAGACATTTGAATGTCTCCTTGGACATATTCAAATTATAATAATTGACCTGTAGTGAAAATAGTCGTTAGATCCAACCTCTGCGTTCAATTCATACACAGGAATGAAAAAAGTGTGTCATGTTGTTTGTTTGAATTTTTCACTCTTTTGTCCACCAGGGGGCAGCCTCCATGAAGGAATTTTATGTCAAGAACTCCCGCTGGACCGAGGGTCTGATCTCTGCCTCCAAAGCAGTGGGATGGGGCGCCACAGTCATGGTGTAAGTACCAGTCGTCCTCTGAGTATCTCTTACTCATATCAAATGTATAAAGAGTTAGTGGAAACATGTATTTCAAGATGCAGCGATCAATATAAATCTTGGAGGATGGGAGAAATTTGTTTAACAGTCAAATAAAAAGTAACATTTATAAACTACCATTTATAAATCATGTTAAGTTTTCTTGTCCTAAATTTTTAAGACACCGACTTATTGAATGTGTTGCTTGGTTGCAGGGACGCTGCTGATCTGGTGGTGCAGGGCAAAGGGAAGTTCGAGGAGTTGATGGTGTGTTCACATGAAATAGCTGCCAGCACTGCACAGCTGGTGGCTGCTTCCAAGGTGAGTGAACAATGTTTTTCTGTACTTTTCCCTCTCCGTGTGGAGTAATGACTTAATGTGGAGAAAACACACAGTAGACCTTTTTTAATCCATAAACATATAGTGAGTTAATAGGGGCTGAATGCATACTGGAGATTTACACATTAAAATACCTATGACTGAGTGATTTAAATTGTTAGCTATTGTTGAAGCAGAAGTCCCAAGCTGTAGATGTCATGTCTCTTGTCTTGTTGTCTGTTTTTCTCGTCTGCAGGTGAAAGCGGACAAAGACAGCCCCAACCTGCACCGTCTGCAGCACGCGTCCCGCGGCGTCACACAGGCCACCGCCGCCGTCGTGGCCTCCACCAAGTCTGGGAAGTCTCAGATTGAAGAAAAAGGTGAGGGAATCGATCTCATAACCTCAGCTTAAATGTTTGACAACAGTATAATAGTTAATAGTTAGTATAATTAGTTATAATGCAGAAGTCCACTTGTTGTAATTTTTAATCTTTCTCTCTTTCTTAAGTTAAAAAAAGCCTTTTTCTGTTTAACATATAAAACTGATTAAAAAATGTTTTTGGCTCCATTTAAAAGTTCTCTTCTTTGGTTTGTGTTTCCAGACACAATGGATTTCTCCAGCATGACGCTCACACAGATCAAACGACAGGAGATGGATGCACAGGTAAACAGCAGGAGAGACACTGAGACGTCCTATACCCTAAAATAATATATTTCTTAATGAGCCACAGAGCTGAACGGGGAGTCTAAAAAAACAGTTATGTTAAGTTAAATCAAGTAGAGAAGCAAAAGGAACTAAACTCTGCTTTGGGCCATAACACTAGAAAATCTCATTTGTACAGATTTTGAAGGTGAAATGGGATTTTGGCTCATTTAAAGGAAATAAAGTTTCCACTTTAGAATCTAAAGGTTGATTGTTTTTCATCCATTGAGGAGCTGAATTTTGCATGGACACTTACACAAACACACAGACGTACACACACACAAACACAGACATACACACAGTCCATTGTTGTAAATGCACAAAGGACTCATACTTAAACATTGTTCGGTGTATTTTAGGAGTTTTAACTCGAACCTGTTTAAATAATGATCATTTCCTCGTTTTAAGTATCCACACACACAAACACATGCAAACACACACACACACACACACACACAGGAAATAGAAGGAAAGAAAATAACAAGCATTCATTTTATTCAGCACTCCCCAGTGTAACCTCAAGAAGCCTGGTTTAAGTTTGTGTGTTTTAAAGAGTTCAAATAATTTTAATTCTAAAATAGTAGCCTCTTAATACAAAAAGTGAATCTAATGATGCAAAGCTTACGATTTGGACTACCTCTGTAGTGACTCATCTTTAAACTGTTCTACAACACCATGTACCATATAATGTTTTAATTAAGAAAAAGTGCTCAGCTATAAAATCTTACAGAAAATCTTATTAAGGTATTCAAATATTTGTTTTCTCCCATGTAACCCATAAAACTCTGTTTTTATAATGTTGGCTTTTCCGTGGGGGACATTCGAGGCCACAGGAAGTGAAGAGTGAGTGATTGTCCTCTTTCTCCTTCAGGTCATGGTCCTGGAGCTGGAGACTCGTCTGCAGAAGGAGCGAGAGCGACTCGGTGTCCTGAGGAAGAAGCATTACGAGCTGGCCGGTGTAGCGGAGGGCTGGGGCGAGGTGGAGGAGGGTGAGGAGAACTCTGCTATAATTACACTTCAGTAAAAAAAACAACATTGTAGTAGAAAATGTAAAAATACACTAAAACCTGTCTTTTCCATCTTCTCTACAGGCACAGGTTGAGACCAGTCCCGTCCCGCTGCCTCCTTCCCTTCCTCCACCATCACACCGGCTTCTGTCTGCCTCTCTCTATTTATACACACTCTTCTCCGTCTTTTTCTCCCTTGTTTCCTTCTCTCTTTTCTGTTTGTTTGTTCTCTAAGCCAAATGAAAAGGTGCTTCTTTTGTAAAAAAAACAACAAAACACTGCTTCTCAACCCATGTCCGGAAGCTTCCATGAAAGGACAGCACCAAGGGCTCAGCGGAGGAGGGGGGACGTCGGAAGAAATGGACGTCAGAAGTTGGGGGGTGGGTGGGTGGGGGAGAAAAGCCTACAGTGCAGCCCGACTTCACAGCCTCATGTTCCCTGCCCTCCCCTCCCCCCTCCTCCCGCCCAGGACGGAGACGAGCAGTGATGGAGTTGATCACTTCGGCCCGAGTATTTATTGTCTTCTTTTTATTTCTTCTCCTTCCTCCCCCCCCCCCCGGTTTTTACTACCAAGGAGACGCAGCAGAGGCGACACAAGCACAAGCGTCAACTAAGACATCCCAGGCTGCACTGCACAAGCTCTCTGTGTAACATAGATGGCATGCATGCTCTCCTTTTTTGTTGTCTTCGTCGGGAGCTGCTCTCTACTCGTCCGTCGGTGCAGTTTTGACGTTCTCTTCCTCCCTCGTTCCTTCCCCGTTTGTTTTTTCTCACACTGTGAGTTCTCACCTTGTTAAGTCCGTACCGCTTCACGAGCAGGTTCACTGGACTTTCTGCCTTTTCACCACCTCACCATTGTGACGACCGTGACTGTTAACCTGAACGCACCCCTCTTTTATTCAAATTTTTTTTGGTTTCTTCATATTTTAGCAGATTCCTACCCGGAAACTCTTTTAAAACAAGAACAGGGAAAAGTAGCACACGTAACAGTCTTCTCCCTGTGGCCTTCTCACACTGCCAACTACCTCGTGCTACATCATCAGAGGTCAAAGGCAGCAGCTGTGCATCATGGGGAGGTCAAATCATTTCCTCTTTCCTCAGTTTTTAGACACGACCACGGATCATTTCCACACAATTGGTTCTGGACTTTCTGCGGAGTTTTGACTTTTACACATGAACGATGCAGCAGGAGAATCTGCTCAGATGCGTTCACAACAACACAGAAACCCCAAGAGCGATCAGGTGTAGGGGGGGGGGGCGTGGTTCTGGTTGCAGCAGGTAACTTAAACATTCTGTTGCGGAGATCGACACCGGTGTCTGCCTTGCGTCTGTGTCTTCTATGTGTATGGTATGACTGCTTTTTCCTCCTGAGATATTTGTATCCCCCTTTTTTCCATTTTTGCAACTATCGCCTGTTTGAAACGTCATCAACAACACCCCCCCTCCGCTCGCGGTGAATCCTCCGGAGGACTTCCTGTCCTGGTGGGCCCATTGGAACATTCTCTCCAGTTTTTCCTATAGGACAGAAACAGTGAATGTCAAGAGCCTCTCACTCTGACATTTGCATTTTCACATACTGCCCCTCCGGAGCTCTCGTGAAGGAGAGCAGTGGGAGGAAACCCTCTTTTTTATATATATATAGAAAAAAAGCAACAACACTAGTCATAAAGTTTTTATTTCTTCGAGTCTGGCAGCAAAAGCAAAGTTTTCAGATTAAATTGGTGCATATTTTTAGTCAAGCGGAGCCACGACGAAGCTGTCACAGCAGCTGCAGCGGCTCTGGAGGTGGAGCTGGGATCCAGTCACTTATAATGAACTGCGAACACCGTGGTCTCCTGACAGATGGCGAGTATCTGCTCCTCCTTGAGACGTCACGACCCCCCCGAGCAGGACGGCCGTGCTCCCGGGGTGGATGATAATCCTTTTAGGGTTCTGCAGGAGACGGGAGTGTCCGCCCACTCGTAAATCTGCAGGAAGGAGGAAATGTAAATCTTTTAAAGTTTGACTGTTTCAAATCAATGTTGAATGTGAGACTTTTATGAATTTTGAGGCCACCCTGCTGCACAAGCCTTTATTAATGAAACGTGAAAGATCGACCTGCCTCTTCATAAATCCTGCAGGACTGATGGCAGGCTGCAGTTTTATAAATCCTTCACTAACGGCCTGCGTTGGCAGCACCACAGTGGACCCTGAAGAATGCAGTGCACAGACTGCAGTGTTTCAACTTCCTCAAGACCAAGTAGCTGTGTATATAAACTCTGAGCCTTTAACTGTTGGAAATAATCTTTGGATTTCTTTTCACGGCATCTCTCCAATTAACGCTTGAGTTTAATTGAATACATGATGGTGCCCAACAACACCACACATAACTAATATAAGTCTTTACTTCTTCCGTACCAGGGTTTATTTAACTGAATTTCCTACTGAGACTGATGAACTGACTTTCAGTGGACTGAGAAGACTGATCATGCCTTTGTGTAAAAAAAACCATGAGATGAGCAGTCATCTTATTTCTCTCTCTCTGTTGGATAATGATTCTCTTGGACTCTTTGTCTTTCTCTGTGTCTTACCATACGTAGCTCTGAGGCGCCGCTTTAGCTGTGTAGCTCTAAAAAGTTGTGACACTGGGTATTTTACAGACACTGGTCAAATAGTATCTGCAAATAATTCTTAAAAACACAAAAGAAAGGGTTTAAACAGCTTTGAAAGCAGATGGTTGAATTACCCCCCCCCCCAAAATAAATCCATAGCCCGACTGATTTTTTAAAAGTTGAATCTCAAGATGTCAATATCAAACCCTCATGAGCAAGAGTCTTGATATTTTACAGTTTAACCCAAACCTTTATTATAAATAACCATAAATAAAAAGAGAACGCGTAAACAATCAAACATACAAAACTATTTTTTTACATAAAATATCTATAAATGCGCATCTCTTCTACATTGTTTGTTCTGTCAAATCTAAGTTTGGATATCGGCAAACAAAAATGTCAATATCAATTTATTGATCAACTGATAGATCAGTCGGGCTCTAATTCTACAAACAAACTGTTGGCTCCAGGTCTTTGTATGTAACAATGATTTTAGCTGTTTTCTGTCATTTCTCCCACACACGAGCAAAACAGTAGCTAATTTCATCAGAAACATCTGGAATATAAAACAAATTAAAACCACCACAGAAGAAGGATTCATCCACTTTTGATGGTGTTACAAGTGTCTTGGAAGATGAATGCACCTTGAGTGATGTTTAGTTGTATTTTTCTTGCCCAGATATTCTTTATTGACCTCCCTCTCTCCGTCTGTGTCCTCTCTCTTCTCTCGGGTCTGTGTCTGTAGTCCGACCAGCTCAGCCAGCCTTTTCAAACTGCCTCACACTGTAGTCAAAGAGAAACAAATACTCACATAGCAACAGTGGAATATGTCTTTGTATGATATACTAAAACTTTGTTGGTGGGTTTGTTTTTATTTTTTCAGTTTTTGAAAATAAATATTTCAACTCGTTAATACGGACCCATGTGGAACTGTTGTTATTTTCTGCTCCATGTCAGCTGAGTTCATGTGATTAGGAAATATCGGATCGGTGAAACAACTAAACGTCCATTTCAGATGATTCAGATTTTGGACATAACAGCTGTGCCTCTTTCCTGTTGTTTCCTCTATGTTTTTATGCTTCAGTGCCGGCGACCGAGCCAGATAATATGTTGTTGGGAACGTTTGACAAGAACAAGAACGTTTGAGAGAATTTCTTCGCAGTTGGTCCAAAGTCAAGGTCTCTGTCACCTCACAAAAAACACATTTTGTTGCCTTATGAAATATTAGGAACACCTCAAGAGAATAGGGGAGGGGGGGGGGGTATCAAACCATATTCAAACTAGAGTTAACAAATAAAAGTGTAATAATGTATATAGCAGTATTCAGGATAAGTCACTATTTGTGACTAACACAAATTTAGCCTAATTTGATCAGTTTTCTCTTGGACTCAAACATGAATCGATGTTTTCAGAGGTTAAAGGTCACAATGACGTCAACACTGTCACTAGTTGGCAGAGGCCTTCAATCACTGGATCGGAATTCCAGTTCATCCTTTTATTATTCGTGGAAAGGCTTGATATTACATAACACTGACATTGATTTATTACCCCAACGGTTGTATTAAATCTTTTTACCAGCTGATGCAACATGCAGTGAAAAAACCTTGAGGAATTCCAACAAGTTAAATAAGCAGCTGCATCATTTCAGATTGTTGCTTTTTTTAGAAATACTTTGTTGAATGATCTTACTTATGACAGTGTTTTCACTATAAGGTATTTTGTGTGTTTGTGTGTATGTGTGTGAGTGTGAGAGAGAGATAGGATGAAAAGTGTGTGTTTGCTCAGTAATTGTCTTCTCTATGGGCCCATAACCTCACATCTACATCAGAGTGAATCAAAAATCCTAATGTTCTTAATTGATTTTACTTTGGAGGTGGATTTTTTTTTCCAGTAAAAGCATTGACCTGTAAGATCCTAAGTGCTTTGTTGGCATTGGAGGGAAAATAAATTAGTTGCAAATTAGTTGCAAAAAAAAAAAATAGAACTTTGTATAAGTCTGTTGCTGCTCCTCCTACACTGGAAACAAAACACACACACACACACACACACACACACGCATCCCCCCGTCCACACACAAACACACACACAATTTGTAAGGCATTGCAGGACTTGTGAGTAAATGAATCAACGTAATCTAAAACCACTGTGCTGAGATTACAGAAATCCATAATCTGGGCTAAAGTGTGCTCCAGGATCAACCACATCTGATAAGAGTCTTATTTCCTTGTCGCTGCAGTTAGTAAGTGTAACAGAGCCCCACTGAGACAGTAAGACAGAAGCTACTTCAAACAGTATGGAGCTAATGTCCTGTTTTCTTGTCTCTTCTGTTTTTCATTGTTTCTCACTCTCGCTCAAGTATATCATCTTTTGAGTTAAGATTCGCTGTATGTTTAAAAAAAAAAAAAAAGTATCAAGATTAGAGTCTTGGCATTACTGACAACTCAAGAAACTAAAATTGCCCAGTGCATATCTTCAGCAATGTCCAGCAGTCCCCTTGTGAAACCTCCTTTAAAAACACAGGATCCAGATTTTCATTTGGATCTGCACCAACCTGCTCACACTCATAGATATCAGTCCACTACATGTGCCTGATATTTTTTACCACGAACCTGAGATATCTGTAATCACGTCATAAACGATCTCACAACGTTATATTATTAAAAAAAACATCGGATTTAACATTTAATGGGTCCTTCCTTAGGTCATGCCCCAGCCCTCCAGTAGTTTTTGCATAATCCTGCCGATGAAAACATCACCTCCAAGATTCAAGATTCAAGATTTAAGAGTTTATTGTCATATGCACAACAATTACATTAAGCAGTCGCTTGCAATGAAATGCTTGGGTAACAGGCTCTCTTATAGCAATGCTCAGAATATTACAAGCAGGCAAAAAAAAGTATAGACTTAAATAAAAATATATATATACACCTAACGAAAAAAAAACAAGAAAAACAATAGTGCAAAATGTATTGGTGTGAATATGCTAAGGTGCAGAGATGGTGGAATTATGACAGATTGGAGGAGTTAACAGTCGGGTAAATATTTATCCGGCAGAAAAACATCGTTATATCACATATTTTCACAGCTAACGAGTCTTACCTGGTGTCAGGTACACAGACCAGGTGTGACTCGTTAACTGGCTCCATGGTAACACTTCAACCTGCAGGCGTACGGAACAACAACAACAACTCTTCTTCTGTTGTTTAATCCTGACTGACAAACAACAACAAGCTGAGGAACAGTTCAACCACAGAGGCAAGTAGTTGATTGTAGTGATGTGAGATTTTGGGATCAGGTAAATGACCTTGCTTCGAGTTGAAGGTTCTTTTCTCAGGCCTTTACCAAATGTGGTGATTGTATTTGTAGCAGTGAGACATTATTCAGAGTGACACACCACTGACAGCTGTCACTAAACATCAGTCAAACGTCAACTGGACAATCCATAATTCACCAGATTTAAATTAGATTTTGAGATCGATTAAGCTAATTCTGGAATGGACCTATTGAATTGTGCGTCCCTGCTTTGTGATTTGCTTTGCTTTGAGAAACTCAGGTTTAAGTTAGGCCAAGCTATGCTGGGAAGTCGTACAGTGATACAACAGAAATGGTTTGATTTGCCCCATTTTATCAACATGTGCAACAAAAACAGCCACTGTGATCAACCAAAATGAGTTTACTGATGTGGAGCAAAATAATTAGGTTCAGAATCGTTTCAAGCCTAAAAAGGAAGAATCAACAGCTGCTTTTCAGTTTATGGAGTACTGAGTCCGACAAAATACAAAATGTTATCCGTTAAGTCAAATATATAATTAAATACATCAATAAAAAGTACGCTAAAAAATCAAAAGATTAAATTAGTGTAGAAGAATAATATTTTCATTATGGATTACAATGCTAAATTCTTAAAACTTCAGTAACAGTTTTAAGAACTGCACTAGGCCAACTTAAGTTAGATAAAAAATTCAACTCCTCACAAGACTGGAACAAATGTTTGGCAGTTTCGTTCAGTATATAACTATCTTTATAACATCATTTAGCAATCAGAGTTTTATTACGTTTTGTCAGTTTTGGTGCTCCGTACAGTGTCTGGAAAATTGAGGCTGTAAATACATTTAGCTTTCTTATCGGACGTTTTACATCATATCATAAGCTTTTTCTTTCACTTTGTGTTACAATGCACCTATTGTTACAGTGGAAACACAGCAGATATATTTGTCTTTAATGCTGTTGGCTAACTCGTCTTTGAGTGAACATCTTGGCGTATTTGTGTTAAAGCAGATTTCCGGCCTTGAGCATCACAACCAGCACTACTTGTTCTCTTCTCCCTCACTGCCTACATATATCACAATGTCCTCCATCAGCAGTGGGCAGGTTAAGCCCCCCTATCTGATTTAAGACGTGCTACAGTATGCAATGGTGCTGTGTTGTTTTGTTCTGTGCTGCTGTTATGTCACATGGGTAATGTGGTGGGTGGTGCCCATGAGAAAGGCAGGCCGGGCTATTTATAGTCTCTGCAGTCCTGAGCTGGGCTGCTTTACAGCCCGTCTCCTGGCAGCAGCAGCAGTGGTGGGTCTGTTTGTCTCCCCTCTGCTCTCCAGCACAAGCACAAGCACACTCACATGTACAATATACATACTTTAAATCAGCAGGTACACTCATGGCTACAGGCTGATTGTTCACAGTCTAATGGAAATACCCAACCTGCACAGGGGTGAATACATGTGTGACTATAAAGCTGTGACAGATGCTAAAACGATATATAAAAAACACAAGACAGGTCAGTGTCATAATGTCAACACGCATCACTCTGTTGGTTGCACAATGTCAGGCGTGTGTGTCTGTGTAGGACTAAGTTGAGCTGTACAGCTGTTCATGTCAGTGTCCTCTGCACACACGTTTCATCCCGGATCACAACAGCTTGCAAAACCTTGTTTTTCCTATTCTTTCCTATTTGTGCAATTGTCCTGAAGGAGAGTCACATGTGTTAAATTGTTTTAATAATTCTTCAGGGACAGGGCAAATTTATGTTTTTCTTAAGGTAACATTGGTACATCTTATAAATCTGAATCAATCCAAACCAAACGGTGTGAAACCTTGACCTCTCATCTGTTTTAATACCACTACAACAAACAGCTACTTTCACAGCAAAATAGGATTGTATACAACTAATGTTCATTTCAAACTTAAAATTCTTAACACATCATGTCTCCTTCTTCACTGGAAAGTAAACTGGCGTAATTGAGAAAAAGTGTGTGTACACTGGAGGCCACAGATTTCCATGTCCTGTCAATGGACACTGATGTCTTTTACTTGACCTCGACTTTCGAAACTGTTGTGATGTCCAAGAGCCCTGCTGCTCTTGGACATCACAAGATTGCTAAAAGTCCACGAAGGCCCAACAGTCTCTTTAAATTCTGTCACGTGGCCCCCAATTGCAAACACAGAGATCAGTCCCCTGAATGTGCAAGAGCCATGAATTATTCCCTGGTAACAGTGACATTTTCAAAATACACCATATCTCTTAATGTTAAAGAAAGTGCTTAATTCCTGGATCTGCCCACTGATGTGGTTCTGACCCAGAATGTAATAGGTTCTTGTTTGGCTCAAGTCCCATCCTTCAACCGAGTTTTATTGAAATCTGTTTAAATGGACAGTGTTGAAACCATCATAGTAAAGGTAATAAGCATAACAACGAGATGTACAAAGGAAGTTTCTTTCCTGACTGTCCACTGAGGGAATCCAGAGGTTGTAGATGCTCTTATATCTGTAATGCAAAGGGAGACCAGCTGGAGAATCCTAGCTCCACCATCATGAGGCACTGAGGGATGCCTGAAAGGAACAGCCTTTGTAACGTGAAACCACCTGAACGCTCTTACTGTTGATGGAAGGGTTTATCTGTGTCAGCCCTCTGAACAGCAAGGTGTCATCACTGGGGCCGCCCTCACTGAGGCCCTTTTTCAATGTCCTGCTTTGTGCTTGCCTTGCACATTGCACTGTGGCCTGGCTGGCCTTGTCCTGCTTTTTGAGAGCCTGACACAGATATGAGGTCACGGGCTGAGAAAAAAAAAAAGCCCTCCCTTCTCTGCCGAGGCCTGTGGGCACTTCTACCCGAGTAAACAAACAAGCAGTCGGCACTCTGCTTCCCTCAGGGGCTGATGATTCCCCACAGAAAGAAGACTGAGCGACAAAGGCAGCTTTCAGATGCTGCTGCAGACGATCCCCGGGGACATTTCATGCTTCCTATTGATCGACAATATCTGGTGCCACTTAGGTGAATAACAGAACCTTTTAGAAAAAAGGTTTATTTACTTTAAATGCACATAAAAGTGATTTAGCGTCCTCGTGAAGCTCTCAGCTCTTCGTGCTGCGGGGCAACAGACTTGAAGGAGGATGATGAAGCGCTTGTGGTGTCTGTATGATGCAGCTGGAAAAATAGATTAAAGCAATTAATCAGGGACGGAGGCCTCATCGTCAGGCATGTGGCTGCCATTTAGCTCGTGTTTTTCCCTCAGCAGTACTAAAGTGTCACGGTGGTGGTTCTGCGTGTGTGTCTGTGCATGGTGGATGATAACTATGAGCTATTAGACTTTAGAGGCGTCTGTGTGCACGTTCCAGAAGAATAAAAACATAGAAAGTTTTTGGGAGTGTGTTGTTTTTTTTGTAGAGAGTTGAGGATATCATTACCGCTTTCATATCTGAACACAATTTTTGCACAGGAAACGGACGATAACTTTGAGCTGTTTCTCACTGTTTCCAGTCTTTGTGTTGATCTAAGCTGGTTGTAGTTTTATTTTCACCATACAAACCTGAGTGGTATCAGTCTCCACATCTCAGGAAAAGTGAATAAGAGCATTTCAAATGTCAAATTATAAGGTTGGCTTCAGGACTAAAGAAGGACAAGAGGATGATGAATGACTTTTTTATACTAAAATGTTAAATTAGGTAAAACACCGCAGTAACCAATTGTAAACGCTTCATGTAAAATAAGAGGTAGATGACATTTAATTTACAAAAAGGAGAACTAAGACTTACATTTGCAAGAAAATGTACTGAGGCATTTCTGTTTGTTTTGTTGTTTTGAAACAGTTTTGTTTCTGGAGCATTTAATTTATTTCTTTAGTTTTTGCTCTCTTTATATATTGTTCATATGTTGTTTGATTCTAACCAATGTAAATACCATTAAATCTTCTCATTTAAAATAGGGTGATATTCTGGTGATACAATTATTTTTTGTTACCAACTGTTATTCTTATAAATGCATCACTGGTTTCTTTCTATCTGAAAAAAATAACTTAGACATCACAGGAAATCATGAAGCCTTAATTAATCAAAAGTAAATTATAATGAATCTAAAGTAAGAATAACAGCTTTTCCATAACTGAGCCTGAGAGACAACTATGACTAAAGAATGCAATATATGCATGAGATCATTGTAATCTTGAATATGTCAGGTGTGAATCAGTTGTTAGGTGCTTTTGCTTCCTCCTCCTCCTCAGTCCCAGACGCTTTCTGATTGTTTTCCAAATCGAATATCTCTTCTTCTTTTTGAGCGTCTCCTCAGAAGCAGGAAGAGCATCAGGGAGGGGCTCCTGCTGGTTGTTGAGTATAGTTTTATATGCAGGTTTGTCCATAGGCTTCTCCCCTCCTTCTTCTCCTCCTTCTTCTCCTCCTGCTTCCCCTACTGCTCTTTCTCCTCATCTTGCGTCTCCTGCTGCTTCTCCTCCTCTTGCCACTCCTGATGCTTGAGATCCTCTCTCTCCAGAGTTGAGAAGTCAGCTCCTCATCTCCTCCATCAGACGGAGAGTGTACAGCTCCGCCTAGAAGGTTTGCATCTGAGACTTGACTGCTTTCTCAAGCTCAGTATTCAGGTGAGTGGCCTGCTGCCTTGCTCTGTGGTTGTTAGCTTCATACCTTTGACTGATCTCATTGTATGAAGCTCTTAGTTTCTCCAGGTAATCTAGGAGAGCCTCATTTGTGCTCCTCTCGGCCTGCAGCTCCACAGCAAACCTCTGCTGGTTGATTTATATGAGCCTCCTGCAGCTCCTTGTAATGTCTGTGGAGGTCCTTCTCCTGGTTCTGCTCGCTGATCTCAGTGGGGATATCTGCGTTGCTGAGGGTTTCGCTGTCCTCCTCCCAATTATCAGGCTGCTGTTTTTCTTCATCCCAGTAATCCTCCTCCTCCCAAATCTCAGGCTGCCATGTTTCTTCGTCCCCGCCGCTTGTAGCTTTCTTCCGGGGATTGTAGTTCGGCAAACTTTTCCAGTGCTTGGCAAAACTTGAGTCTCTACTCTCGTTCTTGGCCCTCTCCTTGACCAACAGAAGTTCAAGATATCTGACTTCTGGTTGAAATGCCCGGCAGTCCATGCAGTAGTCCTGAGCTTTGACCTGTCTCGCAGTTCTTCTGTTGTAGGTAAGTCTTTTCCTCCTCACAGCGGTAATCCACAAGGTGATCAGTAGGAAATGATGTGAGTAAGAAGCTGCATTCTTATATATATATATATGTGTAGAATGTTCAAGATCACAGACATTTCATCAAAGCAATTTTTACTAGCATTACTATACTGTACTATATCGTTACAATGTTTACAGAAATAATGCTGTAGTTTGTTTGATGTTTTTATCTGTGTGTGTGTGTGTGAGTGTGAGTGTGAGCAGAGAGTGTATCTGCAGCCCTGCGAGTCTCTACAAGCAGACTTAATGGTGTGTTTTCAGAGGAGTTGCTCACAGGACGGTAACAAGCTTTTCTAAAGTTCGAGAGATACCTGCACAAACACACAGTTGTAGGTTTTAGCAGGTAGCGACAACATGAACACAGAGAGAAAAATTGTCATTAAACCCATCATGACCCAGATGTGATCGCCGCCTGCCATCACAACATACGTGAACAAATCTAGGTCACATTGGGGTTACAAATCACATTGGTGGTTATGTCCTGCTTTCCCTATTTTGCACATCAAATTCAATCATTACACATGTTTAGTAATCCAGACAGTCAGCCTCCTGCCCTACTTGCATCCGAGAGAGTGAAAGAGAGAGAGGCACAGACATAAACACAGACGTCAACAAAGAGACAGAGGAGGGGTGGGCACAGTAGACCCAGACAGAGCATGACACCCACTCCTCCGCTGCCTTGCTTTAGGGGAGACAGATAGAAGAGGGTGAGAGAGAGGGTTGCTAGGAGACCTGGCCCAATCCAAACACAGCACCATCTGCTGCAGTGAGATTTGGAGTGGGTTAGCCAAGTCAGACGGAGAGGGAGAGACAGAGAAAGACACAAGCCCAGGGGGATCATTCAAAACAACACCGCAGGGAGAGATGGGGGACAGAGGGAGGAGAGGAAGGGATGAAGGATTAAAACAAAAGAAGAAAAGGAGAAATAAAAAAAACTAAGATAAGAGCGGGTGCGAGTGAGGAGGAAAGAAAGCATGAAGAGCTTGATTCATGTATGACTAACAGGTGTAAGTCTTACATCACCCACTCATAACCCTCCTCCCTGCACACACGCTAACACTTGCCAACAGAAACCAACACACGCTAACACACACTGACACACACATCATCAAATCCACTCACACAAAACAACAGTCAACCGCGTGATATTTTCTGTTTAAGTGAAATATGAACACTGGTGCTGCTGTTGTTGGTCATTTTGTTTTTTACAGTACAGTACTATTCTACCCTATAGTAACGGTTGATGCTCTTGTTACCATGGGGATAGTAAAATGTCCCCATCGGATGTCACTACTCAGTCGCAGCAGGCTTTGTGCCCACGTCCTCTGATGATGCCTCAATGCAAACACCCACCTCATAATTACATCAAATTACTTATTTCTGTCATAATTTTGCATTATTATTATAGGTGCATCTTATGACACAAGAATGTGTAGAAATTTGTGTGCAGAAGCTGTTCTTTTACATTTCCTCTGCAAAATCAAAGTATTACATAAAGATCAGCAGGTTTTCTGTTGAAAATTTGTGCAAATCATTTTTATCTTTTGGCTTCATAAAGGAGCTCACCAACTACATGAAATTTGAAATCAAGATGATACATAATTTGTCTTACAGATATTAAGTCGTAAGCAACTTAAGACCTAGGCTAAATTTCAAAACAAAAGCTTCCATTTGTCTGGTATGAGCAGAAGCTTATGGCTGATGTTAGCAAACTTGCTAAAAAGTATTTGGTCAAAACTGAGTTACAACCAGAATCAAACGGTTTGACATCCCATTTTACTACTTATATCAGCATCACATGGTAGCTTAGCCCCACCCACTTTTTATATATTTATTTTGGTGCCCCAATATTTTAGTATTAGTTTGTAATAAAATATAAGTAAGACTGTAGCAACATTTTTAATCTAAATGTGGCGGGGAATCAAGAACATATTGTTTGCAATTTTTAGGTTTTATGCAAGTTGTGTGATGATCAAAACAGCATAAACTGATGTCAGTTACACATTTCAAATTCTTCAGACTAACATAAATATAAAATAATTTGGTCTTGCTTTAAATAAACATGTCATCATTAAGCTTCAATCTTGAATTTATCTTTAAAAACATAAAAAGCCGGCCCTATGAACTTTAAAATATGTCGTCATTAACTGGACAGGAAGTACTCAATAAAAGAAAACCAAAATGCATAATAGGAAATGTAGGTTCGTTTTAAGCCCATAGGGACTTAAACTCTTGACCACTATGACTTAATTTTGCGAGAAATCTTTTCAAAATCTGACTCACAGTATGAAAGGGTGGCACATGAAGACACAAACTATATTCCATACAGATATCAAGGTGCTTTTTATTAGATGAAGATCCAATGATATATAGTCAACATCAGCATCCTCCTTTACAAAAGACATTAAAATTCAAACATTTTCAGTATAAAAGTAGTATCGTACAGCCAATGTGGGGTACCAGAGAGAAAGCATGACATGTCCTAAATCATATTCATTCATTATCATATGGATCATAGATAAAACACAATACATTAACACTATTTACAGTCTGTAACACAGAGGTCGACATTAATGGTAATCCTCGTGGTGAATACAGTAAATAGAATATATTCATATATTAAGATCTTTTTGTTTACAAACTCATAATGCTTTACATATATCACTCTTGTGGAGAAAGGCTATCCACAACCTTGGCTTTCAGCTATACACCCCCCCCCCCCCCTACACCCCCCCCCCCCCCTTGTTCTGCAACACTTTGCCCAAACAAGATGAACCTTGTTTGGGCAACTTGTTGATGGGTGGCTTCTTTGGTTGTGCTGGGTTTCATGTCGTAGCCTCCGACTGAGCGGGCAGCTGCTGAGTATTACTGAGGAGAGTTAACTGTTTACTTTGAGTTAACAGGGTAACACCGTATACAGGGCAACTTCTAGAGCAATTTTCACAATAACAGGAAACAGGGCAACTCAGTTTGTTTTTACAATCTCTTCTGCTTTTGGGCTCTTACAGCTCAACTCAACGGTGATCTATCTCATTAGATGTGGTATTACAGCACAAGGTTTCTCAGTGCAACTCTCATACACAAATCTGATCAGAAAACTGTAGTTTTAAATCGAATTAGAAAATAATACATTTTCATGAATGTTGCCACAAATATTACCTAGGTATCATAACTCCAAGGTCCATGATGAATGAGGACTATTAAGTGAGTCAACTGAGGTCGAAAAAATGTGAAATCTAAATCTGAGGCAAAACAGTAAAAGATAATGTGTTGGTACAAACAAATTATAAAATATATCTATCCAGTGCATTGCTTCACAATGTTGCCCAGTTGGTTTGTTATGTTAGTGAAGGTCGGTGTAACAGCAGTTAAACAGCCGCCATCCCAGACTGAAATAGAGCCTAAGAGTGATGGGTATTACCTGTTTATACATATGCATCCTTAATGCACACCTCTGTGGTCATGTCTATACCTCGTTACTTCAGTAAAAAAAATCATTACTTACTATTTGAGTTCATTTTTTTTACTATTTTCATTTTCCCTAAGCCCATGAAACCAGTCATGCTTTGGCCGTTTGTGTTTTCAAATCAAACTGAGTAAGTCTGTTTTTTGTATGATAACAGGGGTTGTGTCTGTGTCTGAATGATCACTGGCGCCCCCCCCCAGCTGATGGAGTCTCGTCATCTATGGTCATTGACCCACAACAGAAACCTTTGGAAATCCCAGCGACAGTTGCTCACCTGAGACAAGCTTATGTAGTATAATTCTATGTGACAAAGAAACAAAGGTGGACGCAGCGATTCCGCCGGCACCAGACATACAAAGGAGGGATGACGAGATCACTTTACATGACGCTACGAATCGAACGAAGACTAAACCCCAGGGGGAGCTGCTCTGCTGCTGCTGCTGCGAGAGCAAGTTCCTGCGAGGTTCTAGGAGGAGCCGGTGGCCGTCGTTCTGTTCGCTGTGGGCTCACTCTGCTCTTCCTCAACTGCTTCACTAGCAAGACGTGGAGTGGATCCCGGCCAGAATGCCATAAAGCCTCTGCATAACTGGATCAGGATCTTCTCCTCACCACCATACTGAGCTGAGTGAGCCCCCACCCTCCCCACGCCCATGTGCTCAGGCCTCCGTGCCAAGCCTCAGCACCAGGCCTCATCACTGGCCCAGCTGGCACGGCCCCGATCAGCTGGATTTGAGCTGGTCTCATTCATGCTGCGGACAGAGTGAATGTCCGTCAGCGCTTCAGGCCAATAAACCCACGCTGTGCCGTGCCGACTGCCCACCTTCCGGCAAAATTTCCACTGAATCGCCTGTCAACAACTGGCTTTAACGTCATTGTTAGTCGAGATGGAGCGCTTCAGACAATGTCAATGTTTCCTAGAAGGTATAAAAGGAGTGTTATCACCTTTGTAAGTGTTATCGAATCATGTTTCAGAAACAAACAAAAAACGAGAAAAAGGACATCACTATTGCTGGCCAGTCACCTAGTCCTGCTAGCTGCATACAAGCCTGCCTAGTCTGTCGAGCTGGGATGTTTGGGATCTTGATCGTGTGTGCGTGTGTGTATGTGCATCAAGAGCCATGGTAGGGAGGGATTGGCAGAGAGTTACAAAGGTTAATGGTAAATCAGCCAAACCAAAGTCACACACTCACCCACCACACACGTTCCCCCCCTGCTCCCCCTCCTCTATCCATTTGTATCCCCCCTCCACTGTCGCGGTCAGTCATGTCCCGGGCGCTTGTCCCTCAGTCCCAGCCGTTGTCCTTGATCATGTGGGCCAGCTCAATGATGAACTTGCCCTCTTTATACTTCTGACTGCTCTCAAAAGCATGTTCCTGGAGGGCGAGGCAGCAGGCAGGAGAGAAAGAGGGACAGCATTTAATTCAAATGACAGATGGACTGAGGATATTAACATGTTTATATCTCTGACAGAGGGCAGGATAATGTAGGGAAAGACACTAGCAACCACTCTTTGTAACCCTTGACTCATTTTTGTCCTGTCTCTGCTCGTGGCTCTCTGTTATGGTTATACAAGCGTCAGTCACTAAACACTGAGGACTCTGCAGAATGAAAAGTGATTGGATCATCGTACCTTATTTTGGCAGAAATTAGTCTTTAACCACCAACAATCTGCCAGAGAAAAAAATTGAAAAAAGGCCACAGGCAGTTCCAACACTGATATAGTCTCCTCTACTTTAGCAGGCTGTAACATGTATTGTTAGGTGTGTAAGCCAAAACTCCTCTGGAGAATATAAACCACATGAAGCCAGAGTTTGGGCAACACACACTTATTATCTTCACTGTAGCATATATCAATTTAACCCATAATTGTACATGTTCACCCTTTATTCAGGCTGGCTGCATATACATATTATGAAAAGCATGACTTTACCATCACAAGCAAAGCTTTAATGATATAAACCTAATAAGAGTAAATAGCTTGTAATAAAAAATACAAGGTTAAGAACCAAACATGATGCCAATAGAAAACTTCACTATGGTTTATATATAAACTTGTTAACATCAAGATATTTCCATTGGACTTGGTTGCGTTTCTTTTCTTTAGCGCTAATTAGCAATCATTAGCATCACTTTTTAAAATCTTAGTATTTCATTGTGAAAAATTTAACATTTACGAGTAAGGGCATTATTTTTGACACCCCTTAATTTTTCCGAAACTTTCCCCCCCATTTCAGATCACACACTAAACAGCAGAGCTGCAAGTTAATGCTGTTAAAATGGCAGAAAATGACCTCTGCTTACTGTCCAAGTCCATTACCGACATTGTGTTCCCTCTTAAAGCCCAATCATTCTCTGAAAGCCTTGAAAACGACATCACACAACAGGCTGAAGCAGACGTGCTTTCACCGTGGAGCTTCTGATTCTTGTTTAGTGTTGGGCTATTTTGGTTGCGACCTACAGACGCACATTATCAGATTTCCTGTTGTAGAAGTGCAGTGGGTCAAACCTCTCAATAGAACTGTGACGAGTGAAGAAAATCAACACTGCTGCAAGTGATAATAAACAGCAAGCCTCCGTTAGTCCTATCCAGTGTTTGTGAGCGTGTGCAAGCATGTGATCTGTTTTCTTTGCCTTGTGGGGTCCTGACAGGAATAGACACTACACAGAAGAGCAGCTACATTTGAAGCTGGTTTACCGGGTGTTTTCCAGGCACCATGAGGAAAAATAAGCTATTTTTAGGCAGAGAGGTTAAAGAATCAGGTTTGGGGTTTAGACACGTAGCAGTGAACATGATCGTCAGAGGTCAGGCAAGGAGAGCTGGTCACCGGAGCCTGCTCAGAAGTCAAAAAACAAGGCGTGTGCATATGTTTGTGTATGTGTGTTTAATCTATGAGGGTGCCCTATAATGTAAACTCTCACCTTCATTCTGACAGGGCTCAGTGATGACAGTTGCACATGCTCAAATCTGTTGAGATGTGATGACCGCTAACATGTGTGGATTCTGTTTTGCTCACCCTGCCCAGGTTCCTTAAATACCATCTGTGCTAAATTAACATAGCGCGTGTATTTTGATATGCTATACTATGCTATAAACAGACACTCACTGTATGCATGGCTCTGATATTAGCCAGGCTGTCAACCTTAATTTAACACTGTAAGAGAGTTTAATCAACTATTCCTGACACTGAGCCGTGATGGCTGTGATGTGAATCAGCCACATGAAAAGGAGCTCAACAGCATGGTTGCAGAAGTCAAATACCTATTCATGTTTTGAACAGAGCTTATGATATCAGCCATAATATTTGAACCATCCAAGGTAGACCTACCACAAGCTACGAGTATAATCCTGTAGAGGCCACAAGTTTGTATTTCCCCTATGTTTTCGCTCCAAAACAAATGTTTTCTGGTCACGATTCATCTTGTAGCTGGTCGACCTGGTTGCAGGCTTAAAACTCTTTTTAAAGGAAAAGGAATGGGAAATTAATTTTCTCAGATTTACTTCCAGAACCAGAGTCTGTTACGCTCTAAAACACAGCTACCGTGTCTAGTATAAAATCCACTAATTATAGGTATTTCTGACCTATGAGACATATGAAGTGATGAATCAAGACCTGATCAAGATGTTTTTACTTCCACAAGACTCATCACAAGTCCCTTAAGATAAATTAAGACTTTCCCTTCTTGTCTCCATCTGCTCTGAGAAATCTGATGAATAATTCAGCCCACAGCCGCCCTGACCCTGACAGAAGAGGAGGTCCAAACATAATAAGGGCGAGAATAAAATTAGGTTGTGCCATAACAGCAGCCTCCCAGTTTATCGTCCTCTAACCTTGGATGCAGTTTGCGGTGCCATGCATCATATCAGCCGAGGGACACTTACGTATTTCCAGCCCAGGGTCGTCTTGCAGTTCTCACAGTAGATATCTGCTACAGCGTGCAGGCCTGTGAGCAGCACCCTCTCCTCTGCAGGGCCGCACCCGACGTTCACCCTGAGAGAGGGAGAATCAGTGAAAAAGAGGGAGACAGGCAGAGACAGTGAAAAACGGATTAAAAATAACTTGTGAAAGTGTCTCAAACTGCTCAGTTGCATCTACTGTATGATGAGCTCCGAGTGAGTCACCACCTCACGCCCACTCGCCCAGCGAATACTGATAGGGCATCAGGCCGCAGAGCATAGATTCAAACGCTCTAATTTTCACACTCAATTCAACTTGATAATGACAGCGCTGCGAGGCACAGGCTGGCTCCATCTGCTTCAGAGCCACAGAAACAACACCACGTCCTAGTGGAACAACCTGCTTTACAAACCCACTTTATAACACCTGGATACGTTAGATCACTTCGGATCCTGCATGTTTTTCCGGCCTCTTCCGGCCTGTACAACCTCCCAATTGTCATCCCGTCACACCGAATGAAAAATATTCAGTCTTGGTTTTCAATATTCTATATTTGAAACATGAACAAAGTATCACTTTTTTAACCCCAATTTTACTGTTAAAATTTTGCATACAAGTTACTTGGTATTATCTGGCAAGAACAACGTATTAACACATTAATTCTGGTATAATTAATATACCAATTCTAGTAATAATTTTGGAATTGTCCAGAGTATTTTACCTGAACCGCCCCAAAGTAACACCCTTGGTTTGGACAGATACTCACACTGAGTTAAACAGGTAGGCTCTGCCCTGGCTGCCCTGGAATGACTGCAGAGAGAAGGTGAGACAAAGATAGGGGTTGACAATAAGAATCTTCTTTCTCATACAGTGTGTTCTCTATAAATAGGTTTGTTTCCTTCATAGAAGAATTTGATTTGCGATTTTCGTGTGGATACCTGACCCAAGCCCGTCGGGACCAATGGAACAACAATTTTGAAATGATATTTGGGTTCCATTTGGGTTCTGTCATGTAGACTGGGCTATCAACTTAAAGGCACACTGTGTAGAATTTAGTGACATCTAGTGGTGAAGTTGCATGTTGCAGCAGAATACCCCTCACCTTAACCTTCCCTTCCAAACATGAAATAGAACAGGTGGTAGCTTTCAGTGTGTCATAAAAACTCAAAAGGTGTTTAGTTTGTCCAGTTTGGACTTCTGTAAAAAACATGCCGGCCTCCATAGAGAGGACCTGCTCTCGATGTAAATATAAAGAATTTAAATATAAAGGGCCCATTCTAGGGTCAAGAAAACCACAATTCATACAATTTAGATGATCACACACTAGTGAAAACATCATTAGGATTAGTTTATATTCAATTTCTGCCAATAGATCTCTTTTACCTAAATCTTACACCAATAACACCAACTCAGCGCAGCTTATTGTTATATCATTATATTATATCATGAACTTAATCTGGGCTTGGGTCGGGTCAGGACACAAAGAACAGAATGCTTGTCGAGTTCAGAGAGTAAAATTCAGCCTGAGCCACATTCTTATTTGAGCCTTTTACTTTGTGGAGGACGTTGGGGATCTTTCAGCAGAAATTAAATATAATATTCATAATTATCTTTTCATTAGACTGGAATCACCTGAAACTAAAAATTATGTTTTTGTTCCTTAGAATCAGCCCTTTATATAGATCAGGTTATCTTCCACAATGTTTCTACAGTAGCCCAGAGAGGACAAAACCGAACACTGGCTCTAGAGAGGGCCTTTCACGTTTATACATTACCTGATGGCCAATGTAGGTTCTCTTACACACTTGTAATTAGATTGGCAAGAGGTTATTCATCTGGCTGAGATTTGTAACTTCACTGCTCAATGCCACTAAATCCTACACACTGAGCATTCAACACACAAAGTTCTTTCAAACCAGTGGAAAACAATTTACCTGAAATTATTGACTATAGCAGTCTCATAGTAACTAATATTCTACTAATTTATCTTTACCCAGTTTCTAAATTAAAAGAGACAACACAATAAAGTGAATTACTTTTTTCTTTTCACATTTATTAAGTAAAACAAAACCTGAAGCTGAGCGGCTTGAATGCAAGTCCTGTCTCAATGGTTTCCAATGGCTACCAGTGTTGGTAAGGTGAGTCAAGTCACCAGAGCGGAGCGCTGCCGATGCCGTCGGGTTACCTTGGATATGAGCTCGTCGTGGTTGGCCAGGTGAGCTCGGCAGTGGATGCAGCTGTAGGTCCGGTGGCAGCTGGGCAGGTACGCCTGGAAGGTCTTGGAGCGCGTCATTCTGACCATGGGCGGGGTTGGCGGGCGGTGCAAGAACGGACTGCCAGCCCAGGTCGGCTCACAAGGGAAGCACCGCAACACACAGGTGAGGGCCGTGGTGGGCGGTGGGTCGGGAGGCGAACACCTGGGGGGGTAAAACAGCACCTAGTGGTTACTTGGTTGTGTAACAGCTCCTTAGTTAAGCGGATGTTGCGCACTGATCCACAGGTGTATAATTGCTGATGGGATTACAGTCTGCCCTGAGAACTCTCCAGCCTGCTTGCATCTGTCAAACTCCTAAAACCACAAAAAGCTACAACGTGATGAGACAGGGTGCAATATTACACGAAGGGAAATCTACTACAGGAGATTCATTCAAACTCAGTACAGGTTTTATCACACAGTAAACCAACACATCAATACACAGCATAGTCATAGCTGGTTAAGATACAAAAGCATGGTCAGACACAAACAGGTTCATTCTTCATTCTTTCAAAACTGTCATGTTTCAGTGCTTAATAGCTAAACTACCACACTGAATATGGAAAGCAAATATTACCATGTTAGCATTTGTGGTTGTGAGTGTGTTAGTATGCTGATATTATCAAAGTCCTGCTTTGCCTAAGTACAGCCTCACAGAGCTACCAGCCTGTTGACTTTATCTTGTTTAAGCTAAAATACAAAATGTGAGAGCTTCCTGCTTCTCTCCAGTGTTTAATTCCATTGCTACTTTACAAGTTCTTGTTCTGCCTTTCGTAAAACATGGGAACCCTTTCTGTCATATGTTGGTCTGAATGTTTCCACCATTCTCACAAGAGGGTTTGTATCATAGCTCAGAATGCTCTGCCTCAAAAGAGGCACTCAGTTTTATCATTTAATTGATTTACTTTTATTTCTGTATACTTTTATTTTACTTATCTGTTTTTAATTTTTTCTTACTTGTATAGGACGTGACCCCTGAATCTTCTGCCTGTATGGATTTAAATATGTGTGTTAGCCAAATGTTTGTCTTGTTTTTGTGTTGTATAACCTGTTGGAAAACTAATAAACATATATGTAAAAAAAAAGTTCTTGTTTTGGCGCCATTGTATGGACAGGTCACCTTGCAATCTGGGGAAATATGATGATTCTCACAATGTGGCATTTTATAAATCAAGCAATTCATCAGTAGGTCAAGTAAGTATTGGCTGAATTTAAATGAAAAGCAGCCATTGGTTACAGACACAATGTCTTGTCCACTGGTCTCCACTCTGCACTGTCTCCTGTTGAACGCAGGTCTTTGCAGTGCACGGCGCCGGCAACGCTAGCTCACATTCTGTGTTTAAGTCTATGAGGCTGCAGAGATAATCTTCTTACTGTAGCACAACTGCGAGGATCAGGCCATGCTCTCTCCATGATATCCAAATAGACCGAGCCCTTAAAATACTTGTGCTGGTATGCCCTGGTGACTGAAAAGATTAGCAAACTGGCCTGGGAACCCATCCCAAAGGCTTGGGGGCCATAGGACAGGGGACTATACAGTAAAAACTACTAAAGAGTTAAAAATCCTTTGTTGTCTTTGTTGTGGTGCATTGTCTTTGTAGTTTTATTTTATAATTCAACTTTAATCTTGAGACTGTAATATATGCTTTTATTTTCTCCGGATTATTTTGAATACAGGAGCTGGACTCCTCGCCACAACGAAAAAGAGACAGCACATTACCCCAAGTCTAGTGTCACTGGCTTATGGGGAACTTATTTTAACATTTAAGGCTCGATTTGGACTCAGACCCGAGCACATCAGTGATCCTCTGACACTGTTCCTGCCCAGTCGCAACCTGAGGTCCTCATCCAAGGATCGGCTCGTCATTCTGCCATTTTAGCGAAAAAAAACTCCCAGAGGAGCTGATTCCACACCATCAAGTGTAGACCACACGGTGAAAATTTTATATAAATCTAATTTAAGTTGTAAAATGAGGCTTACTTCATACTGGCGTATGAGCCATCACTACATACAGACCAATAGATCTGTTCAGGTCCAAAAAAACTCTTGTTTCTCTTCAGATCGTATAAACTTTTTAATTTTGCAACATATAAGACATCAAAGGAATCTATGACCACTGACATTATACAGAGACAACAGAGGGGACTTTTGAGCCATTTTGCCACGCCTAATTCAAATGACTCAAAAATACATAAATTGTCACCCCTTTTGAATTGTCTACTATTTCAAATACTCTTCTTTCTCATTTGAGTTCATATAGATAACTGTATTTCTTGTCACCCACAAGACTTTGACTCTATATGAAAGTTCTGTTGTAAATTTGATGAGTTGTTTCATCACCTTCACAATATTTGGTCCCCTTATGTCCCCTCTCCTTCCTCTCTGTCTTCACTGAACCATCTGGAAAAACTAATAAAATACTGAATGGGAGCAGGAGGCCTCTGTGAGTTCAGGGCAAACAACACGGAGGCAGAGCGACAGAGCGCGGCCTCATTACTTTACTGCTCTTCAGTGCGATTGTTTTTAGTGTCGGACGGAGGCTGATAAAGGCTCCAGTGCTAATGGGAAGGAGCGGGGGGGGATATAAATAAATAAGGCAGAGAGACGTGCCCTTGTTTTCTCTCCTCTGACTCGGTGCCAGCGGTGTGGGATTGAGGCACAAAGACACGCTCAGTGCAGTGGTCAGAGCTGCCCCCCCCCCCCCACACACACACAAACACACACACAGACTGATGTATAAGTCAAAGTATATTTTATCCTCTTGGTTTGAGTGAGTCAAGGGTGAGGACAAGGAAAAAGTTTCTGAAGCTTCCTTATAGATTTGTTCCAAGTTATTGATTCCTGGTCGGTACGCTGGTGCAGTGGTTAGCACGGTCACCTGACCTCAAGACCCATCGTCAGATTGGCCCCAGCTCCCCCCACGACCCTCAAATGATCAGCAATGACGTAATGGATGGAAAATTATTGAATTTAGTGATAAAGTATCAGGTTCTTATCTCTTAAGCCAACATTGTCCTACTTAATGTTTATATTTGGAAGCTGTATTGTTACAAAAATGAAAACATAACTGACATGTTGAGTCAATTTATTGATTAGATGAAATGAATGAGAAAATATTTTTATAATCTGTTGCTTCTTTGTCTTTGTCTATAAGATAGTTTAGATCTCAATTCTCAATTGAGAAGATTCATATTTTTTCAGCATATTTGGCTGTAGCCATGTTTGTCAGACAATATAGAACATTTCAAGACATCACCTTGAGCTTAATAAAGATATTTTAAAGGTAATTTGTGGTTATTTCTTTGTTATAATAATTAGCAATCTGATTACAATTGTACTTTAAGATGTAGGTACTGTCTGTAATGTGGGAAGATAAGCTTGGGCTTTACATTCGATCACATTCAATTTAGGCTTCTTCTTTTAAAGTTCTTCTTCTGTTGCACAGGAGCGTTTCCAGGGTCTTTGGGGGCTGAGGGCATAAAGGGACCCGAAGAGCCCCAGCAAGAAACATGTGATGCCAAACTATTTTCAAACGATTATTTTAGTATGAAAATTATAAACAAAGAGCAGACTTCGCATACACATAAATAAAAGTACATTTTGAGTGCAAGCCCCAACCACCTCTACACGCAGCCGCTAAACTCACTACAAAAGATGACTACTTTCCCATTGCCAGTGGGAGGTTTGCCTTCCTGTTTTTTCCCCCGGTGCGTCATGCTCGACATCACAAACTAAGAAGCTCTCACCTCGCTCTCTTGCCAAATTAGCGCCTTCACTTAAGTGTCTAATTTCCATCACCAATCATAGCCAGAGCCGATTAAAACCCCTGTCTACTGCAGAATCATTTGACCTGGGAGTGAATGCTGTTCTATCCATTCCCATTGCAGACAAAAGCTCAATGTTACCGGGTTTCTTCACCAGTGGAAGGGTGCTATAGGATTAAATGGAGTTCTCACACAATTGTTGTTGCTCTGGACGTGATCAGCTGTTCTCAGGGGGCCCTTCTCAGCTCGGGGGGGCCCCAGGTAATTGCTTGCTTTGTCTACCCTGTTGCAATGCCCCTGATGCTGCATTAGTCGCTCAGAATAAAACGTCTTGAATGTCAACATGGTATCCACCACAGCTGACGACAAGGTGGGACCGAGGTGATGTTTACTCCGACTAGCTGCAGTAGGGATGCAGTTACAGTTAGCTGCCAGCGTGTTGACATACTCCCTCTCCCTCACAACGTGCTAATGGGCCTTTAACGGAGTGCTATTCCCCAGCAGGGCAGCGTCACACGTGTCACACAGCTTCTCGAGGGTCTGCACTCGCTCTAAGAGGTATCACTTCATTAAAGCCCAAACAACAGTAGCGGCAGTGTTTGTAAGTGGCTTCGGATGAGGACAGATGCTTCTTACAAATGTGATTCAAAATATATTCTAATGCCGTCACTGTGTGGGAAGTGGAGGCCTGAGCAGAAGAGTTTAGTTTACTGTACGTCTCAAATGTTTGATTATTTAATGGATTTTCAAGCACAAGTGACAAACACTTTATTTAGTTAGAAGCATTTGATGTTTCTTGTGTTCAAAATATATTAATATTACTCTTTTCTGGCATTTTATTGTCATACAGATGCAGATGAATATATAGATTTGTAGATGCACTGGTTACTACTTTCACATCACAGCAAGAAGAGCTGTGTGGAGTTTATATGTTCTCCCTGTCTATGATTTTTCTCCAGATTCTCCTAAGTGGAGACTCTTAATTGACCATAGGTGTGAAATGGGAATGGTTGTTGTAGATTGGCCCTGTGAGACAATGGTGACCTGTGCAGGGTTTAACCCACCTCTAGCCCAATGTCAACTAGGATTGGGAACAACCCTCAGAGGATAAGTGGTATAGATAATAGATGGATGGATAATAACCGTATTTTTAGCAGATGAATGGCGATGAAAATGATAAGTAGCTGCAGCCGTGGAGATGTAATGGTTTTGATTTAGGAGGTATAAACTCTGACACTGTATAACAGTAACATAAACATCTGTAATTAAAAATATATTTCCTAAATATTAGTTTCTCTCATCATAATGACAGAACAACAACAAAAAGGAGACAGGCAGCTCTTAAGATGAGAAGTGAATGAAAATGTCCCGGACCTGTTAAAGGCCGAACTGTGACGCTGATTGACATTTCATCAAGAACAGGATGACAGCGCACTTGAAATTCATTTTTCAAGGAAACATATTTTGATGGGGTAAAGGTTGTTGTTGATGGCACGCTGTAAAAAATGCTGACGCAAACAGGCTGCTCTGCACAAAAAACAACACTCTTGACAGAATAACAAATGACATAAATAATCAGATGACAACAAGAAGTTATCGCAGAGATCCCGACAGGCTCCAGCAGCAGCAAAATGTTTATCGAATCAGACACGTCTGTGTAACCTCACAGTGTGTATGTGTGTGTTTTGGTATTTGTCCATCTTCTAGCAGTTTATCTTTCAGTCTGCCCTGCCTGTGTCTTCTCCTTGTCCGTCTCTACGCCTCTTGGCATGTTTGTGTATACATTTTTTTTCTGCTGTCACTCTGGCTATTCGTCAGTGCGGCCGCGGGTCGTTTCAGGTCGCCGTGCCGTCCATTCTGGTCATTTATGGGTGTCATCACAAAAGGTTACGTGCCACGAGCCTCACCAGCCGAAAGGGCCCTTGTATCCCAACAAAAAATCCTTTGTTATGTAACGCACTGATGCTGCCGCTGCCGCTGCTGCTGCCTCCGACAATGATTGAGAGCAGGAGAGATGGAGGGGAGGAAGAGATACCAGGGTAGAGAGATGAGAGGAGGGGAGTCAGCCGGGGACAGGGAGGAGGCAAAATGAATGAAGGAGCAGTGTGTGTGTGTGTGCATGTGCGTGTGTGTGTGTGTGTGTGTGTGTGTGTGTGTCGCTTCAAATGAGCTGTGTGTCGTACGCTGCCCACGAGCTGCACCGACACAGTTGTTGTGTACTTTCACCCTGCTCTCCATTCAGTGTTGCACCAGGACCAACAGCGTGCAGCAGCATGACATCACCGAGGAATAAAACTCCCCTGTGCCCCCTCTCACTCATATCAAATCTCACTGAGGAGGCGATGCCACTGCATCCTTGGTGTGTGTGTGTGTGTGTGTGTGTGTCTTTGTGTGTTACCGTTGCCACGTTTTATATTCGTATCTTCTTCTATTGGTCGTGCACACACAGGCAGCTTTATGGAGGGCGATGCCTGTTTTTTCCAGCGGCTGAGATGTCTCACACCAACGCTTTAACAGAAAACACGAATGCAAAAACAACACAACTGCAGTAGCAACAACATCAGCGCAAGTGACAAGACAACCACCAAAGCCATAACAACACAAACGCAAAGGCCATAGAACTGTCACGACCACAACGGCTTACTTGATTGCATAATTTTCATTGTCGACATCCTTTGTTGCTCACTAGGTTTGTGGTTTGTGTTTCCGTTGTGCAGCGGTTGCAGTTGTGTTGTCACCTTTGCATTTGTATCGGGGGTTTTGCAGTTGTGTTGTCACTTCTGTATTAGTGTTGTGGCTTTTGATGTTGTGTTGTCACTTTTATATTAGTGTTGGGGTTTTGATGTTGTGTTGTCACTTTTGTATTAGTGTTGGGGTTTTGATGTTTTGCCGTGACTTCTGCAGTTGTGTTGTCACTTCTGCAGTTGTGTTGAGACTCTTACATTCAGGTTTTCCGTTAATACGCTTGTGCGAGGCGTATCAGCCACCGTAGCTTTCAGCTGATTTTGACGCACAATCTTCTGCTACGTGTACAACTCCTCAAAGAAACACTTACTCATTGTACTTCTTGATCATTGTGGTTATAACTCATACTTTCCTCATTTCCAAAGTTGTTGCTTACACATGACAACACTGTCACGATACAAAAAAAATACAAAAAACTAACAAGGCGATGTAATAAAGGTGAGATGGTCGGCACAACACACCAACACACCGCAACTTTGTTCATGCAAACAAGTCCTGTGTTGTATATCACCTTACAATGCCTGCAGCTCTCTGACCCTATCATCTTCGATCACTGTGTGTTGACCCATAGCGTGATCAATAACTATCTGTACACTCGCTCTGCAGTGATAACAGAGGGAAGGCCGTGAACTCCTGAACTGTTGGCAGATTTATTTTGCAGATTTCCTTGGACGTGGTTGGTTGCAGAGTTTTTACCAGCAAGTCTACATGTCACTGACTTGTAGAGGGTTGTAGAATTCATGTCCCATCATCTATTGAGTGTAACACAACAATAAACACAGAAAAACGTGCATGTTTGAGGTTTACAGTGTGTGTGTGTGTGTGATTATTGGGGATGATTATAGGTTCAGTGGCAGTGCTGCACTTTATCTGGGGCAGAACTTTAGCCACCACACGGAGCACAGATGGTGGAGATGCCTCAGCTCAGCAACACACACACACACACACACACACACACACACACACACACACACACACACACACACACGAACACGAACACACACACACACACACGAACACACACACACACACACACACACACACACACACACACACACACACACACACACACACACACACACACACACACACACACACACACACACACACACACACAGAGATGGGAGTCAGGTGGTCAGTGTTCACGACACCACATCGTGACGCGATAACCCCGCATTGATCACAGCTGACGCGCGCAATCACTGCCAGGCGCGTGCACGGCGGATGATGGCGCATACGTGCACGACTGCCACCTCGAACAGCCTGTGTGTGTGTCAGTGCGTGCTATAACAACAAGCAGGACCTAGATTCTGTCGGTCCACCACAGAGAGGAGACAGACAGAGACAGCATCAGTCCACTCACCAGGACGAGTTTGGACACATGTGTGTTGACAACATATAATAATAATAATATAAAACACTAAATTTGTCCTTTTGTTGTCTGTTTACAAAACGTGCACATGCGATCTATGCTGAGGAAAAGTCCTGCACAGCCTGCAGCTCCACGGAGTCTTCGTGCAGCGACGTGAGGAACGTGCGTAACAACAAATCCAGCAGATGACTTTACCTTTGTAGGGGAGAAAAACCTGCGGATCTCCACGAAGCCAGGGAATGTGGCAGCTCCGTGCTCGTGTCAGTGGAAACCCCCCCACAGCCCAGAGTCCCCTGCGCTGGTCCTCGGCCCGGAGACTTCTGCAGGAGACGCAATGTTTTGACGCGCAGCTCAGCTCAGTTTAGAGACGGAGACAGAGAGAGACGAGCCAGTCAGCCGGAGAGAGAGGGGGCACTGCTGCCTACTTCCGGGTTCGTAGGAAAACAAGACTCAAGAGTTTATTATCAAACGCACAACAATAACACTAAGCAGTCGCTGGCAATGAAATGCTGAAGTCACAGGCTCTCTTCTAGCAATGCTCAAGTAATTACAACCAAAAAATTAAATAAAAATAAAAAAGTATAACATAGAATATCAAAAATTTAAAATAGAAAATAAAATATATGTATCTAAATATATAGAAAAAAACAATAGTGCAAAATATGCCATGGTGCTGGTTTAGTGGAGTTACTGCAGTACGGAGGAGTTTAAAAGTCTTATGGCCTGGGGGATGAAACTATCTCCGGGCCCGGATGCTGCGGTACCGTCGGACGGTTGTACAGTCAGAGTCAGCTTCATTTAACACTACTGTAATACTAGGAATTTGACTGGAGTTGTGCTCAGTGTACACAATAAGCGTGACCACTATGTGCAACAGAGGTGAACTGTGGACAGGACAGTACTGCACCGGGAAACAAAATGTGCAAGGGTGGACAAGAGGCATGTTTCTATGGGGGGGCTGGGTTGGTGACATGTTTGAGTCCACAAAATCAGTTTTTGGAGTTTTAGGTGTAAACAGCCTGGCAGTCAAATTCAATCCAATTGAAGTAAATGGTGACCAATTGTGTTTGAGCCTCCACCTTCAAATTTGACATGAAATGTTATCATTCACACTGTGTTTTTTAGCCTGAATGTTCTTTGTGTTCCTCCCCCTAGTTACTACTGCAGTTCTCATATATAAATACACATTATTTTAGAAACCACACTCCATGTCGCACATGTACGTTTGACATGACTCCTTGTTTCCTTCAGTTATAGCAAAAAGATAAACTACTAAGAAGTATTTAAAAAAATTCCAAAACTTGTAAGAAACTAACACAACTAGTTAAGAATTATACATTTTTCTACTACTGTGTTGTGCCTTTGCATTCATATTTTACGTTAATGCACTTGAGTGAGACGATATATATATATGTTTTCCATTATGTGTGACTTTTCTCACAGCTATACAGCAAAGGCAATCTCTTAATTGTTCACCTCAGTGAATAAGGAATTGTTCACAGATGTTAGACAAATAATTGGCTCCTCTGTTTAAATTGTGGCCCCTGATTTAGCTAAATCCTATATCTGCCACTGTCACTTCACCTTTCCACCCACTTCTCCTCTCTCACCCCACAGGTCGAGGCAGATTTGATTTCTCCACCGACTTCTTGTTGGTTGTGGGAACTGTTGTGGTTTCTCAGTGTAAGTGCGACAGTGTAAGTTCTCAACCTCATTTGACACTAAATTAAAATTGAATTGAAGCCAAGTTTCATATCGTTGAGTCTTTTCCCTTGTGACAAACGATGAAAAGAGATTTACCATTACAATGTGTCTCATTGGAAGAAAATCCCTGTGTTAGAACTTTAAGCAATTTCTTTGTGAATAGGAGCCATTATCTAAATACGAACCATAAAGTAATAAAGTGCACTCCGCCACACAGTGAATTATCTTGACCAGAGACTAAGCCGAGTTGGCTTGATGAATAACTGACAGCTGCTTCAGCCAATCAACAAACCGATCAGCCATAGCAACACTGTGCTCATTGGTCAAAACGTAGAAACGAGCAACCAATGAAATCACTGGCAACCCACATTTTCCTAACTTATCTCTATAAAGAACAGACTCCGGCAGAAACTTTTTATGGCAGAGACTCGTTGTTGGCGCGAGGTGTTTTAAATACACCTCAGTCTTGTTAATGAATGAGAGTAAGAAAGTCTGGACTGTGGATTTATCTGGAGTGAAACGTGTCCAGCTTCATTCAGTTTCGCTGCTGGAAAAAACTTTGAATCCCTCCAGTCAACACTGCCACCTGCTGTCAGTCTGCTGGAAGTAACCAGATATTTTTTCCATACAAAAACCCCATTCATTTGTATTAATATTAATATTTCTAGGTTTTTATACATACAAACAACTTATGTTACCTTTTATTTTTTTATTGATAAAAACGCACATTTTCAACCACATTGGACAGGCCACACGTCCACACACTGGTCCTGTCAAAGTCATCATATTCAAACACAATAATTTGTCAGATATTGATTTCATGCAAAAACAAATCCACACACAATGCTGCACAGGTATTGTATTACAATACTAGAGTGCAATAATTTGTGTAAGATCTGAAATATGATTGGTTGATCACAAGGCTTTCTCCATTAGAAACATTATAGTGATGTAAAGTCGTTTTCAATACAAAGTAAAAATATCAGAAATCAGATTTACACCTGTAAACCATGTGCAGATTTCATTTCAGCTGCGTGAAGTAATTAAAACTCCAACACAGTTTTGACAGTACAATACCAAACAATACTACATTCATTACTTAGCCTCACTGCAGTGTCACAGGTCTGAAAACCAGAGCATCAATAGAGTGGTCATCCGTTATAATAACCTTTAATCATTCAAACTGTGACGCAGCGAGGTGTTGTCTTTGAATTTCACACAGCTAAAATACAGCCATCATTCAACATGTAAAAACCCATGAATTAAACACATTTCTTAAATCTGAGTTCAATTTAAATTCACTGCTGTTGTAGATCACATTAACAAAAGGTGAAAGAGGTATAACTCAATAACATAAGTTAGATCAAGTCCGTTTTTTGTGCAAAAGTTCTCTCTTAATGGAGAATGATACCTCACTACAATTTGATCTTGAAATGGGAAACTACACCCAAATATACAACTATGTATCCATTCAAAGTGCAACCTTTCATCTTAAAAAATATCATATAAAACATAATAAGACGTTTTTAGAGACAAATCGTACTGTAAATGTGAGCAGTAGCCCGTATTAATGATGTTTTGTCTGAATCTGGCACATATGCACACATCTGGACGAGTAGCGTGTCACACTGGCTTAGATCAGCATGTGACAGATTGTAAAAAAACAAACAGAAAAATTGACATTACATTTCAAAATCAAGGTGCATCTGCTGGTGATTCTACTAGCCCAATATGCCATGCAGTTATACTGCAAACTCATTTACTGGAAGGCAGTAAAGAAAGATTTAATTAAATCAATAAAAATTTAAAATATTTTCAAGTTAAAAGCCATATTCAAGACTCATAAGACTTGGAAACGGCATATTTCAATGGTCATTATGACCCCTTTTATAGATACACATACAATACAGATTAGAGTCAAGTGGATTAGTCAGGTAGAGTCTGGCAGGTCACTGGAGCTTTGAGAAGCCATTCCTGTCCATGAAGTCTTTAAGCCTGGTGGGAAAATCTGTCATAACTCCTGTGGCTCCCAAGTCAAACGCCCTCTGGAAGTCCTCCTCGTCGTTCAGCACCCACACGTACACCTGAACCAGACGCACAACTCGTACAGTGAGAAACACACAACACACAGCGGAGGGAGTGTCACTAGGCTCAAGAATGTTACTGTCCTCTTAACAGCAGCAGTCGAGGCAAACATGAGACATTTATTTATATATTTAGTCAGCTGTTGTGTAGAAGATTTGTTGGGTCCAAAGAGGGGCCTGTGCCTGAATCATTACCTCCCTCATTTCCTGATTTAAATCACTTCTGTCCAGCACCCAATATTTACAATGTTTTGGATGTGCGTGCTTTTGTATACCATCAGAATGTGAAGGATTTTCCTCATTTGTGAGGACAACTATAGAGCGTATACAAAAGCATTCTTACCTGTATGCCTCTGGCAGTGAGATGCTCAAACAGAGCTTTCCTCATCAGCAATCTAAAAGAGAAAAATATTAATTTACAGAAACCACAAGTATAAAGCCGTTTTCAGACATGAACACAATACGGTCCAAACATTATCTGGAGTTTCACTCGGGGGTTAGCATAGAATCCAGAGATTTTCCGCAGAACTGATTTGGACAAACAACGTCTCTGGATAAATTGAAGGGGATAATCTGGAGTTAAGTGCATGTCTGTAAACAGATTAACAAAGGTAGTGTGACGTTTAATAGTAACTGTAAAGGAGGAACACTCTTTAATCAAACTTTTGCATCAGGCCCGGGAATCCAGAAAAATTGTATCTAAACTGTATCGTTATTTCCTTGAAAAATCTTATTGTACTCTGCCAGTGAATGCATCTTGGCGGGCAGATATTCCTGACCTTGACCCCGACTTCAGCTGGGATGGGGTCTGGGAGACAGTTATACAGTCATCCAGAAACCCTGACCACCAACAGATTCATCTAAATTTAATTCACAGAACATACATGACTCCTCGTAAACTGTACTGCATGAAAATTAAAGATAATCCGAACTGTACACTATGTACTACTGGCACTGTGGGCACCTTTTTCCACATGATTTGGGAATGCCCAGGGGTTGAACATTTTTGGAGACTAGTGCAGAGTGAATTGTCATTGCTATTGTCCATTCCTATCCCCCTGTCCCCATCTGTTTTTATTTTAAATGATATTTCTCAACTGAAACTCACGAAATCCTCAAAGCGCATATTTCTGGCTGGCCTAACTGCAGCTAAAAAGATGATCGCAACAAGGTGGAAACCACCCCATATACTATCTCGGCGACAGTGGCTGCTCAACTTCATAGATGTTGCGCTTCTTGAATTGTCCACAGCACGCGTTCATGTTGCAAAGGAGGAAGTGTCATTGTACTGGGCTCGAACAGTGGAGGCTCTCAAGGGCTTTTTGGTGTGAGCTCAGCCCCCCCCCCCCTCCGGTCCTGCTTTCTTTTCTTTTATTTGGTTTATATTGCCTGTTTATGTTTTAGTGTGTACTGTAAATTGTGGACGGAATCTAACCATTTGATAGATCTAACTCGGTTACACTTCAATGGCACCTTTTTCCTTTTTGCTTCTATGACATATGTATTGCACTTAATTGTTCCTATATATTTATCTTCAGATATATCGTTCTATTTTATTTTTATGTCTTCATTTTATTATTATCCGGCGTGTATGTGTGTATCTGTGTGTGTGAGTACATGGGTATACTTATGTTTGTATACGGTAATTACTTTATTTATGCGCTGTTGAATGATGATAATTGTTGTTCTTCAAATCCCAATAAAAATTTGATCACAAAAAAAAAAATAGTAACTGTAAAGGTTCTGCATAAGTCATGGTAATGTATGAAACTATCATTTTATAAATCATTATAGATTCAAACCAAGTGAGTGACTCACCTGTCTGCAAGCCAGGCGGCGATTCTCAGGCCCCTTGTTAATCCTTCAGGATCCTTCAGTCTGCAGAATCACACAGAAGATATTGTTCAATTGTGGAAAAAAGCCACTAATGTCGCTGCCGCTTTCAGACTTGATCAAAAGTTTGCTTAACCTTTCAGGTTATGTGACACGCAAAAAGGTAACCTATTGCTAAATTAAGTTGTTAAACTTCAACAACAGCTGAGTTCAGACAAATTCAAATTCATTCTAGGAAATAAAGGAAATCATTAACTAAAGTCGACGTAAATAAGTCAGAATGAAGGAAAATGTTCATAACAAATCCGAATCACATTATATCTGTTGTGCACATTTATCACAACAGATTGATTCGTCAACATACAATAACAGTCACTGTGTTTCAGGGGTGAATTGTGTACTTAATAGCTTTGTCGCGAAACATAAATACTGAGGGACAACAGAATTGTAAAAGAGGAGATAATTTAATCCTAATGAATGTTCAGCATGTTTAACCTGCTGTGTGACATTTATCCTTATGATTCACTAACACACCCCAACAGGGGAAAGGGTGTGAAAGTCTCTTTTAATCACTCGTCAGTGAGTGACTTTGTTTAGAGCAGCTCTGTGGCAAAGACAACACAAACACAGAGGACTTGTTGCAAACAGTTAGAAGGTGATTACATTTAATGAAAGAAAAGCAAGTAGCTCATCAACATCAAAGCAAATCTCTGACTTCAGTAAGGAATTATCTTTGTACATAATTAAAAAAGAAAACTAGCTCAGAGTATGTTTATTTGTGATTTAAATAATCATGTTAATTCCATTTGTGGCGTACATCTGTGTGTAGAGTTCAAAACAGTTAAGTACAGAACTTGAGTCCCATGAAAACCCTCCTGTCTCTGAACGAGGTCTGTCTGTGTCAAAATGGGTCGGATCTGCTGATGAAGGCCACAAGATGTGACTAAGGTCTGGAAGCTTTACAGTAAATGGACCTTGTAAAAATGCTTTTTCATATCCAAGGTCGATGATGAACTTTTAAGCTTGGTTCAACACATGATAAAATTATTAATATTTTAACCATAAATGGAAATCTAATTGCCGTTTTTTTCCAGTCGCTTCTTTTTTGTAGTCTTTTGATCGTCTTCCCAACAAGAAATGTTGAGTCACAACTAAATGTAAAGCGCAGTGCTACCTTCTCCAGCAGCTCTTTCCACAGATCTCATTTCCATTAGTCTGAACTCACTTGGTAATAATGGAGGGCATGGGGATCTCTAGGAACTGCTCCTTGAGGGGAACAAACGGCAGAAGGCCGGTGTAGAAGAGGCCCAACAGCTGCAACACTCTGGGAAAGCTGAACAACACTGGAATCTGAGGATTCTGCAAAACACAAACACAAAACCAGGATTCAGGGTCAGTTTACAGGGGATTCAGTGAGTCTATACTTTTAAAAAGACACAAGATGATTTGTTTGTTTTTATACCTGAAACAAAAAGAGAAATACTGACTTCCCTCAGACAGCAGATACAAAATCATTGTTAATATTTTAATACCCTGCAGTACAGGACATAAGTACTCCTCTTTACTGCAGCAACTTACTCATCCCATTATAAGGATATTAAATAAAAACTATATTAATATTAGCATATAATATTGACATTCGGGAAAGTAAATAATAATTTCAGAAAACTGAATAAACTCTACATCTTATTGTCATTAAATAAAGGCCACACAGCTCATATAAAATTACCTCTTTATAACACTTCTTGACAATCTGGTTTCTGGCGTTTCCCCAGACAGTCAGATGTTCTCTGTCGTACTTCACAACCAGCTCGGAGACCTAAAAAATGTAACCATAACTGAAAACTCAAACAATAAAACATGTTTACAAATGTAACAGCAGTAAAACACAAATTAGGATTTGTTTTTAGAGCATCAAATGTTACCATTGAATACCATTTTACTTACACAATTAGTAAAACTAATTGACTATACACATACATATATATATATAAACACGTACTAAAGTCTGTTTTCTTGATAAACACTTGAAATTGAAAAATAAAGAAAAAAACACGAGAAAACGGTTTGATCGGAGGGTTTAAGACCAAAAGAAAAGACACGCACACACACACACACCTTCTTGATGAGCGTGTTGTTGTTGGCCTTGATGTCAATGTTGACAGGGGTGTTCGGAAAGGCATCAAAAACGTCCTTGAGGAGAGGGATGCATTTGTCCTCCCCTCCCTCACAGAAACACTCTGCACAGACAAGGACAGGTCAAACACACAGGCGGCTTCACATAATTAACTGAACATATTTACGATAGATGACAGGCTGTAAACTTAATTGTATTCATATTTGACACAATATTTGTGCATTTATCTCAATAAAAACATAGAGCACTTGGAATGTACATGTAGCTGTTCACTCTGTAGAGCACACTGAATGATGTTTCTGAGAAAACATCTGTATATGAGTGAGTGTTGAAGTGACTACATTACACATGTGCATGTGATGCTTACCCCTCTGAAAAGTAACTCCCAGCTTGCAGAGGTATGGAGGTAGTTCCTGTGAAGAGCACACAGCAGTCAGTGGTTAACAGACAAGAATAACAGGCTCCAGTCAGAGCCTGAGCAGTCAGGGCAGGTTCCGACGCTGTGAGAGCCAGGGGGCGCTCACGGTACTGACAGTCTTTACAAACCAGACAGGAACCCAGAGAGGACATGACAAAGTGAGATTAATATGAAGAACTTTGTGCTTCTCTATTATGAGGCCGAAGGTCACATAAAAGTAATGTTCTGTGAATATCATCACGGTTTCAAATTAGTGTGTGGCATTTATCAGTGTATTTATCTCTGCCAAGGAGGTTTATTTTTGTAGTGTTTTTTGTGGAGGGGCGGGCCATAACTCAAGAAAGAACTAAATACACTGGAACAGATCCAGATAAACAGGCAGATCCAGGAATTTTTTATTTCACTTTCTTTAACCTGGTGGGATAGAGTTTGAGCTCAGGTGGAGGTTATTATGCCACGAGTGCTTAATCACTGGGCTTTACATACTGTAGAACGAACAATCATTTAGAAAATGGGGATATTCAACATCTCGTCCTGTATTCCAAATGATTACTTCCCTAAAGTAGGTTTAAGAGAAATAATGGAAAAAGGGCTGTATTAAGCAGCTGCTATTAGTCACACACTGGACTAGATCATCAAAGATATTTATAACTAAAAATAACAGCATTGTTTTATTAATCAGCTGATAGTTCCACATGACATAATCAGATGACTTGGGATAGAACTCAACTCAACTTCCCTCACATAAGTCTGGTCACAAGGTTACTCGTTGTTTGTTTTTTAACTCAAATATAGGGGAACCTCACGACCTCAGGTCTTTTACATGCTATTGCCGGCAGAAAAGTAAAACAATATTATCTAACTGTTCAAATATTATATAGGTGTGTAGAAAGGTCCGGGCTCTGTGCGGGCGAGTCAAGATGTTCCACACCACACTCACCCAGACGTTCACAGTTTACCAATATCTTGTTAACCTGAAGCATTTAGATTTCCCTTCACTGTAACTAAGGGGTCTAGGCCAGCCCCGGAAAAACAACCCCAGCTGCTCGGCCATGGAAATCCATGCCATCAGGTTTGGAACTCTATGCGCCTCTGCACTCAGCGACCCTGCTCTGTAACTCTGTACATTTCACAAACTGACTTGTTGCAGCGGTGGCCTATTTTAGTGCCACACTCCAATTCAATGTGCTCTTTCGAACGACCCATTCTGTCACAATTGTTTTAAGGGCCGACTGCAAGGTGCTTGATTTTATACACTGAATGAGTCACCTGAATTGAATGATTAAGAGGTGTCCCAATAATTGTGTTCATATAGTGCATCTCTCTGTCAGATATGGAAATGTGATGACTCAAGAGACATTTCAGAGCAGTAACTCACAGCGTAGGCGACGTCAGAGATATCAGCATTGATACCAGTCGCCCTCCTCAAGTTGGCGTCGTGAGAAACCACAACCTGTTCGTCTTTGGTCAGGTGGCAATCCAGCTCCAGCATGTCTGTGCCCAGATCCACAGCGCTGCATGATTTAAAAAGCAGGACACACACTGTATTTATCACATACCTGGGAGACTCCAGAGACATTGAAACGTTAATCTCAGCACTGAGGTCAACACACATTATAAAATCATAAACCACTTTACACTCGTAAAACAGACATTACAGCACTTTATCATCTAAACCTTTATGACCAGTGACCGAAGGCTACATCTTTAGCAATATGTCTTAGTCCTAAAAAGGCGTTTTTGCTCTGTAACTAAATTAATAAAGGTTTCTATGTCTCATAATCTACTCACACACTTTTTAGATTGTCTATTTGCACTCGGGTGGTTAATCGCAGAAAACATTCTAAACAAGGGAAAGAAATTGTGAAAGAGCAAGGATTTCTTTCCTTGGACTGACGACAAGGTGGAACTGCTCTCGACAATATGTGTGATTTACATCATGGCTGGTCGACAAATCATGACTGATAACACGATCAGAACTGCTTCATCTTTACCAAATATGTGTTATACTCACTGCTTGAAAGCTGCCATGGTGTTCTCCAGGTTTTCGCCGGCACCTGCAATGCAAAAAAGGAAACACTACATGTGATACTCACTGCTGATACAGATCAAACAGGTACAACCAGGATCTTGACCTATGAGGGCATTTTATTTGTGCTTTCTTTAGCTAATCATCTTTCAAGTATCCAACCTTTTGTTTAGTGCATATGTCATTTTATTAATCTTTTCCTTTTTTAAGTTTACGTCATAGCGGCAGCAGCATACACAGCGCAAAACAAGCAAACACACAGACTTTTGTAATACAATCAAAACCATGCAAATGCATCTATAAACAAAATATTAAATTCTTAACAGAGGTGGAATAGGTAGACAGATCTATTATTGCTAAATATACAAGTAATTAGCTCCCATTAAGAAGCACAATGGGTCTAATAACCATCATCAGTAAAAATGTAATCATAATAAAGTTTAGTTGCACTTATTTATGGCATTTACATGTCGCACTTTGTAGTTTGCTGCTTTTGAAGCTAATGTCCTTAAATGATTCTTGGTGTTGTGGGTCTGTTCCCTCATGGTTGAATGCACTTATTTTAAGTCGCTTTGGATATATGATATATGATGTAATGTAAAGTAAAAGCACAATGGTCCACAAACTGGAGTTAAGTAAAAAAAAAAGAGTTACAAACCATGTACTCCTTAGTAATTATCATCCAACGTTGATATTCAGATAAATACATTTTGAAATCTTAGCATGTTCATATACAAAACTTGCCGTGCATTCTTTTCTTTGAGTGGGACTTTGTGAGAAAACTGAAATTTGAGCGAGTGCCACTGACTCACCTCCACGGTGGGAAATGTGTCGGCTGAGGAAATTCTCCCGCTTCCTCCGGTGCAGTAGAGTTGGACATTTCATGAGCAGTGCAGAGGTGAGCACGTAGCCCGTGACCGTCGACAGGACATACACAGCAGCGCACATCTCTCGCCAGACGCCTGCAAAACAAACACAAACCAGACAACATACTCAGTGACGAATATTTGATTCCAACAGCCTGAAAAGTCTGAAAATAAAGAAATTCAGGATGAGTGACAGCAAGTATTTTCCAATTGATTCATATAAAGAAAATGTTGCTGAAGTCCTAGACGAAATAGGGCTAAAACTACTGACTATCTATTGTTGAATGTATAACTTCCTTTAAAGTTTAAAAACTGATTTCTGCTACTCTGTGAGAGTTGTGACTTTAAACTCTTCTTTTGGACAGAGAATGACAAACGTTTAAATAAACCACAAAACAAAGTTGAGGTCAATAAGTTGTGTGTTATACCTCCTCATTGTGTTTCACAATGTTTAAGCCTTAGATGGATGTGTATTGGACTTTCGTTCTATTGAAACCGAGGAGTCAAGGACTGAGGTTGTGTTGTTTCTCTCCCACCAACATTCATTTGTACAGTTACCACAGAGATGCTCCATCAGAAATATAGTATTTGTTATATTCCACTCACATTATTCACTGTCTCCTCAGGTTCTAACAGAGCTGCTTCGGTGCCAGCACTGGAGCAAAGGTTTGTATTAATATAAAATCTAATGAATCATTAAGAACGTGGACTCTCCCAAACAAACGCAAAGTCACGTCAACAGGTAACGTCGTTAGCACACGGGCTAGGTGAGGCTAACGTTAGCCGAGCTGCTCGTCGAGCTCTCAGGTGACATTTTTACCTTTGTCATCAAACTGGTTCGGGTTCCTTCGTCCCCTGGTGTTGACTGACTTGTCGAGTGGCTGGTGAGGTCAGTCGGAGTCCATGGAGCTGAGCAGGAAGCTTGTTTGTGTGGAGATGAAGTGATGGTGGGACCTGTCCTCTGCTCCACAGCTGACTATGACTTCCGGTGCCGCTGGAGACTCACTGCGCATGCGTAGCGCTGAGCGTCCAACAACAACAACACTGACAACTTTATATAGGATCACTGACAACACTGACAACTTGTGACAACACATAGGATCCAAAAAAAGAAGATCAAAGATCAAAGAAAGCAGTTTAAAGTGAAGTTCTATAAATATATTATACACATCATGGTCACATATTGGAAAATAATATGTACCTCATAGTTTAACACGTCAAACTAACACATGTTAGTAACTATAATTCATATCACTTTAACTTTTGAAAAAAGTATTCAAGATTAATAGTGCATCCTATATTGGACAGTTCAAGAAGAGGTGCAAACATTTTTATCAGTCCAACAATGAAATATACAATTGAAATGTGAATTTAGAACAACTATCCACGGCCTGATTGATCTCCTACAGGGCCCTGGGGCACACATCTGTTGCTGGGCCCCATGGACTGAAAATAAAGATGGACGACACATCTCCATGGCTCCACGTCTCCACGTCTCTGCCGGATATATATATATATACATGTAAAACTATTGAGATACCATCGCTGCCATCTTGTGCATTTTGAGTCAGAGCAGTAGTGGCAATGGTATGAAGTTTGTTACTATAATTCTCATCTGTTAATCATGAATTTGACATTTTTATGGCATCAATTAACCAACCATAATAAAAACAGGAAAATTAACGCTTGAACGTGAATCAGTTTGATAACCTAAAATGACAAAAACTAACTTTAAGTAAATTTTATTTGATATGTACAAATACTGTTTTGTTTGGTAGTGTTACGATATTAATTTTAAGCGGACCAAAAAGTGCAGACAGAGAACACGGCAGGTAGATGGTAGGAAAAGGGTTTATTGGAAATTCCAATAAGGCAGGCAGGTAGCAGAGAGGTAGCAGACAGGTAGCAGGCAGATAGCAGGTAGCAGGCCGGAGCAGGTAGCATGCAGGTAGCAAGCAGGTAGCACTCTGTGGCATGTAGTAGAACCAGGAAGGTGTGCAGCTGAACCACACAGGTGAACGGACGATCTGGCGAAGACTGTTGAGATGAGCTGAGGCTTTATGGAGTGGAGGTGGAGTTGATTAGATGAGTCTCAGCTGTGAAGGTGTTCCACAGGAGGCCCCTCCCAGCTCCAGCCACCTATGGAAAGGGAACAGTGGGGGAAGGGATTACCTGGTCCTGACAGGTAGTTTGGGATTCAAGGCCTATACTGCAGCCAGCCACCAGGGGGCAATCAACAAGCTTTGGCATCGCTATTGGGGAACTGTCATGTCATCCATTTTTACAACAGTATTTCTATGTGAGTCTGCTATTATCTGTTATTTTTCTTTTATTGTAGAAATGTAATTACTGCTCGGAAGCTTGATATTTCCAAATCCTTTCATAAAATTGGTAATTACTTTGATGCAGGTTATACAATCAAAAAGAACATAAATGTTTCATAATAAACAATTTAAATTACTACAATTTCAAATATTTATTTACACCAGTTTGTGATGTGTGCAATCAAATTGCAACAAGAGAAAATTATCCCACTAAACTCTTTCGTCTCATTTAGTGAGTTGGTTACTGATGTCGTCCACCAGAGAATGTGCTGGGAGGTATATGCACAAAATGAATATCTAGCAGACAGCCTACAAGTCATGTGCAAATATTGACGTCTATTATTTACATTTAATATAATACAATAACCAGTTCCTTTTAGCTCTGATGACTGATCAACGAGATAACACAGTAATCCCCACAGAGCAATGTCCAAGTGAAATCTTGTTCCTGTCAAAGTTCACTTCATGTAATAAACCGCCCATAGATATGTGATAAGCACCTTGAATTCCTACAGCATTGTGTGCAAGTAATTTCTCGTTGTTTAAAGAACTAGAGCTGCTCCCGAGGGTTTTTATTTTCAGTTGGTGTTGAGTTTCTCTGCAGTAAAATTCAGTGAAATGTCAAATCTGAAAATGCCTCAAGAATTAACAAACATCCTGGATGAGTGGAAGTGCCTGGAGGAAGAGTATCAACAACTTCAGGTAACTGAACTCCTCACACTTAACCAAATATTTGTTATGCTGCTCTAACCACACATTTACAAGTTAACGACGGTTGCTGTCCTGGGGCGCAAATGGTGGAATTAGCTCCCCATTGATATCAAGATAGCAGAAAGTCTACTCATCTTCCACCGCAGACTAAAATCACATCTCTTTCGACTACACCTTACTTAAGAAGATGATGATTCAATAACCATTATCCCAAAAAATGAATATATATTTAAGTTTAGTTGCACTTATATGGCACTTACATGTAGCACGAGTACTAGTACTTGTACTTACATGATTCTTGCCGTTCTGGGTCTGTACCCTCATGGTTGAATGCACTTATTGTAAGTCGCTTTGGATAAAAGAGTCAGCTTAATGTTATGTAATGTAATGTAACATGTTATATTGGCCTTTAATCAAGCTTCCTCTAAAACTGTCATGCATTATCAATACCATGTTTATGTCAACTACCTTGGTTGTGCTTCAGGTTAAATTAAGCCCATTTTCTTTGGTTATCGATGCGACACCATCTTCTTGTGTTTTTCAGGAGACACACAGAAGCTACTTACAGAAACTGGATGAAATTTCCAAACTACAAAAGAGCTGCTCTTCTTCCATTTCCCATCAGAGAAGAAGACTTAAGGACATCTCGCATCTGGTGAAGAAGTAGGTGTAAACACACACACATTCACACATTTGCATGGTCACATCTACATTTATATGTTGGTATGAATACAGTAAAGAGGGAGGAAGAAATGCTCTCCGATATAAAACGTGGATTCTATATGTTATGTTGTACCAATGATACGAACTGATCTTGTGCTCTTGTTTCATCCACCAGATGCAGCCCAGGAAAATCAGAAGAAGCAACGAAAAACATGGATGTGATAAAAGATAAAATGAAGACGAGACCCAATGCTTATGTTGAAATGGAATCTTTTCTTCCTCAAAAAAATGGGTGACAACAGCATTTTTAGTCACAGAATTAGTGTGGATATCATTATTGTGATAACAAATACATACAAACTCATTGGTTATAGCAGATAAGGTGAAATTAATATGATTTTGTCATATTGCAGGCTGTATCTGAGTCTGGTCCTTGGAAATGTGAATGTCACTCTTCTCAGCAAACAGTCCAAGTAAGAAATGGCGCTTGAAAACAACATCATCTAAAAATACAGATTTTTATTTTACATTAACATTTGTTTAGTTAAATTAATTAAATCAAATGTAGAGTATTTCTTCGAGTGATCATTTGCCACCTATTTCAGTAGAGAATCATGAACATATCACATGTTTGTCAGATTTGCCTACAAAGACGAATACGAGACGTTCAAGCTGTGCTCCACCGTCATCCTGCTGCTGTGTTCCTGCATATGTTATTTCTTTGTCAGCTACAGGTATGTATCATACATCACAGCCGCTCCAGCCTTGTACATTGCAATGGGTTCATTAGTCTTCATGGACACTTTATAAAACAAGCACTTGTCTTTTGTCCCTGACTTTTAGATTTGTTGATGCGGTCCTCAACTTCCTGCTGGTGTGGTACTACTGCACATTAACGATCAGGGAAAGTGTTCTCATCACAAACGGCTCCAGGTCCGTCCTGCTACTCTGTCTACGCTTTCATTATGTCACAGTTTTATAATTTTACATATAAGCCCTTCCACTTTATTGTTATAGAAAAATACTTCCTTTTGTGGCAATAAACCATGTTATTATGTTTTTGCCCAAGTAATCCTTGATAAAGTCAGTTCAACTAATGCTATTTTATCACTGCCATTTTACGTTTGAAGATCTTTTGCACAATTTAAGTTACCAGCTACCAGTAGATGTTCGCAGGTGAGAGTGGCCACCAGCTGATGTTAGGGGCATAACTTCAGTTGTGTGCCTTAGCGTCATCAAGTGTTTTGGTCTTGTAATCGATACCGGCCGAACTGAGGCTATAGGTAAATCTGACTGGCTTGTATGGCAGCACTATGAAAGCCATGCTCAGTAGATCAGACATCATTCCCTCTGTACCTTTTTAATATAAATGCTGTCCCCTTTAAAAACACAGTACAAAATGGAATACATCCCTTGTTAATATCTGGCACAGGGCTTGCCCATGGCTCCTCAGATCTCAAAGCAACCTGATGGCGGATGTTGCAATGAAACCTCTGCTGCCAACCTCCACAGGGCAAACTATTGCTTTCCAGCCATGGTGTTCTGCCTCCAATGCCATGTCTTAGAGCAATATCTGGGACAATCATTTCAATCTGGATTAATAATAATCAATCTTAATAATAAATCTGATCTTATCTTATCTTTTATGTAAAATATCAAATGAAATGTGTCTTGCATCATAGAATAAAAGGCTGGTGGGTTGCTCATCACTACTTTGCAGCTTTTTTGTCCGGTGTGATGCTGACATGGTGAGTAGAGGAAGATAAAAACCTTAATTACAGACTAAGAAACAATAAAACTCTGTTATGGCACATTTAAATACCTATAATTCTTGCTAAAGTCCACTTTTTGTACAATAATAAGTCTCCGCTCTTTCACACACAAGGCCGGAGGGGAACCTTTACAAGATGTTCAGGAACCAGTTCCTTGCCTACTCCCTGTATCAAAGTAAAGTCAAAGTACTTGGAAAACTTTCATGGTTCGAACTTACAAAAAAAAAAAAAATGATCTAACCTGAAATGTCTTTCATGTGGAATGTGCAGGTTTTGTTCAGTGTCTGCAGTGCTACTATCAGAGTGGATGCCTGTACAGATTACGAGCCCTGGGAGAAAGACACAACATGGATCTGACCGTGGGTGAGCGACACAGTAACACGTTGAGGACACAGAGTACAGATGTACATAGTCAAGTTTATCATTCATTGTCATTCATTACTGAATATCTTGTAAAAATTGTAATAATGTTAATAATGTCTGTGGCGCCTCATTATCCCTGCTTTAACTAGAATAACGCAACAGTGAACCTGGTGAGAACAAATTGCACACAGTCCTTACTAAAAGATGTCAGTTTTCTTTCTTCAAGACCCATTAATTATTCTCTGTGACCTCAATGAAAATATGGAAAAAACCTATCTCACAATGTTTAACCCTCCTAAAATCCTTGGGGTTAATTTGAGTCAATGTTTAACGTCTCTAAACGTTATCATGGTCCTGTTCTCCACTTCAAGACAACAGGGTAGACGTATTGCTGCTAATGTAAACCATTAGGCCCCATCAGATATTCTGCTGTCAGCCATGTCCAAGACATAAAATAGGCATTTGTGCTCTTCATAACATTCGAGAGGTGTGTAAATGAGATTACACAATTTAGAAGGGAGGCAAATTTATGAAAATTTGGAAAAACAAGTAGTTGGAATGCTGGAGGGGCCATATTTCCAGCCACCACTTATCCAAAGACATTCCATGTTTTCTGTCATGTCATACGCTTTGATAACAGAGAAACAAGGTAGAATAGTGGGATAAGTGGGTTTAGCAAATACCAATGCTCAAATTTACCTTTCATGAGTGTTTTTTGTTAGTCAATGACTGTTGTGTGTTCCTCAGTTCTGAGGATGATGATATTCTATTTTGAAAAATAACACATTTCTAAATGCTTAAAATTATGTTTGGTTCTCCTGGGTTCAAATTGACTCCAAACATAATATATGTTACTTTCCTTGATAAAATAAATAGTTTTTTTTTTCCAAATGTTATGAATGATAAAAAGTGGTCAACAAAGAAACATTAAGTACCTGAAACAACTGTAATTTTGATTCGAATATTTTTTGGGGATTGCTGGGGTCACAATGAGCCCAAGGATAAACAAGGTTAGTAAATTTGAGGATAACAGGAAGGTTTACCAATGAATCCGTATCAAACTTTAATGGGTTATTTTTCCTTGGGTCATGCCACACCCATCCACAAAACTGAAGAATGGAAATCGGTTCAGTGATTTTTGTGTCATCCTGTTTACAAACATACAGATATACCTCCACCAATGTCCAACTGTCCCTTATATCCACACAGGCTGCACCACAGTCATATCAATCCACTAAATCTACCTAATCAATAACAAAATTGAAAAACATCCTATCATGCAAAGTTAAAGAAAATGAAAAAGATTAAATTGAATGAGCATTCAAAATATAATGGGTTCTTCCCTGAATCATAATGAATCCTCCCACCAAGTTTTGTGGTTATCCGTCCAATAGTTTTTGTACAATCATGCTTAGAAATGAACAAACAACATTTTAACGAGAGTAAAGACAGAAACATTTATTTTTTTTACTTTGTCTGATTCTATTTTCAGAGGGATTTCAGTCGTGGATGTGGAAAGGGCTGACGTTTCTGTTGCCTTTCCTCTTTTTTGGTCATGTGAGTACAGTGTGTGACGCTGACATGCAAGTGAACTTGAGAAATCCCCTCTAATGTACTGCCTAGTTTGCATTAAAGCCATGCATAGTCATGGTTCAGACTGGATGACACAGACAAGCTGATTTTTAAAAAATGCTTATGTCATTCTACGGCCAACGAGTACACTGAATTTTTAGGAATGACGACAGAATTGAAGGGTTTTAGGCAATCTGAAAAAAAAGTTTTACCTTCACCTAATCATCCATTCCCCATTCCAACTCTTGAGTCCTTGTGATGTTGTCCTGCAGTTCTGGCAGCTCTTCAATGGCCTCTCTCTCTTCAAAATGTCTCAGCTCCCAGACTGTAAAGAATGGCAGGTCAGTGATTTCACAGTCACTCACTATTTCACCTTGTTCCTGCAGATCTTTCAACAACACTCCAGGTTTTACTGTTTCTATTTATCTTTGCAGAATCACAACTTGGGGAGGTTTAATGTTTTATATCAAGAACGGTGTCTTCGAAATGGACTTTGTGAAAGATATTATTGATAACTTAGTGTTACATCACAATGAGCTTTTGTACCAATATTTTTATTGCATAAATATAATTACCTTATGAACCCCCCCCCCCCTCATGCGTTTGCATTTACATACTTCACCTTATCCTCTCCTGATCGTATCCATTAGAAAATGACAATGAATCAACTATATTTTGCTCACTCAATTGTTTTGTTCTCTAATTCCTGTTTTCTGTTTCTCTGGCGTGACGACAGGTCTTGATGTGCGGTCTCTGCTTCCTCGTTCTGTTCATGGGAAATTTCTTCACCACTGTCGCAGTGGTCCGACAGAAGCTCAAGAGCAGGAATCAGAAACAGAAGAGTCTGTGATACAACGTGATAAAATAAAGCATGTCCACAAAACACTGTCTCACATGTTCACAAGCTCATATCTTCATTAATATTATCCTGGCCAGCAATAATACGTCTACTGGCAATACTGCAAAACATGAACAGTAGATACATAAATATAAAGGTGTGCTATGATTAATCAATCGTTATTAAAAGTTAAATAAAGGTGTGTTCTTATTTGTACCAGAAAACATCTCTGATATATAAGTGCAAACTCAGGCTATGTGTTTAGTTGTTATTTAATATCTTAACATTTAATTTCCAGTGAAGATCTTTTAGATTCTGAGATTCATACTGTCATATGATTATCACTCTCTGTTTTTTTCTGTTATACAAATATTTGTCCAATTTTCTCTTTAATAATAATATATAACCTGTATTGACAATTTTGTGTGCATGTCTTTTATCTTTGGTTTATGTTTGGTTTTATTACAAGACATTGCTGGCTTCTCCCACACCCCTGACAAATGTTTACACTTCATTTATGCGAACTAATCTGACTAAACTAACTCAACTTTGTGAGGGGCTTAAGGCAAAATCTTCCTGTTTCATGCCCGTCTTTTTTCATTTCCTTTTCACCGTGCTTTCAGGTTCAAATAAATGTGGGTTGCCTCAGAAATGTAAATGCAGATCATTTCTTTCGGCAGATGTGATGCTGAACTATTATTTTCTCTATGTGTGTTTAGCTCACTTTGTGAAATGCGGCCTGAGCTGAAGGCGGAACAGGTTGGTTCATTAGCACATTTTCTCATGTATTGCTAAATACAATTTTCCAGAACCTGTATAACCTATTTTCTTACTACATAACAATTATCTTTAATTGTTTTCCATTGAAATCTTACACACAAAACCCATAGTCAGTAATTAAAAGCCGCATTTCCGCCAGTGACTACAACATTTAGATCAAAATTTAATATTTCTTATACTGGTTGTAAATGGTGGAAAAAATTGTAAAATCCTCAATTAAGAAAAGAGCTGACCAGCGGGCCGGCCCACGAGCTAACGCTAGCCGGGGCTCCACCGGCTTGGTTAGCTCCCCTAGCCAGGGGGAGCCCGGCTCCCCGGCTAGCGTTAGCTGGCGAGCTTACCTGGCCAGTGGAGCCGGGCCTTGTAGCGAGACTATGTCGTACTTTCCGGTCGTAATCCCATTCGACGCCATCTAGCGTATCGTTTCTGACATAGAGGAACTACAACAAATCGCGGGAGTTGTTTTTTCCCAGAGTTTTTGGGACGGTAGACATGCCAGATACCCAAATTAACGTGTAGAAGCACTACAAAAGTGGAATTTTCATAATATGGCCCCTTTAAACTATAAATTTATGGATTATTGGAGCATCAATGGAGCGAATTTGAATTGCTTTATATACTACGATATAGACTAAAAACACAGACAACATAAGGAAACAGACAGAGGCACAAAATATAGTATTAAAACAAATGTTTGAACAAAATGTTCGAAAAGTGATAAAAATATGGCTATTCTGTAAACACCTTCAACAATAGTATCTTCTACAGTTTTTGCAGTATATTTTACTGTAAATACTGCTTAACTTGAACTTTTACTACAAAGACCGACTGAGCATGCAGGCAGATCAATTCTCAGTTATAAGAGTTTCAACTGCATAAATAGTTCCTTGACTTCACTACAAGTTTCTGCTAACAACGTGTCTATGTAAGTGAGAATGTGAATACAGGACCTAAACTTTATGGAGCATTTAGAAAATGGCGCATTAAGTTAAAGGTCTGAGGACATCTGGGCACATGCAGGGAGAATCCCTCTCGGGATATTGGGCTATCTGACCGTGTCCTTGGTGCTGTGAACATCAACAGTCCTCCACAGACTTTAAGCTGTGGAGGACATGTCCGAAGAGTTTGTCTGTCTGCTCTCAGCCCGTCAGGGACACGCAGACACGAACCTGCTGGCTGGATTACATAAACACCGACCCTTGGCCTGCAGTTCCTCCACATTGATTTATTGTTACAGCAGGTTACGTGTGCACGCTGACACAGAGCTCCATGCCTATGGAGCAGCCCAACTCAAAACACGTGGCTCCCAGACTCAGAAGACGAGAGCGAAAAAAATCCAATGGTCGCATAGAGGACGAGTGCCTTTTTCTAAATTATATTTTTGAAATGATCAAAGATTGAAATATGCATTTATAAAAGTTATTTGGCCTTGTACGTGCAGAGGTGTTCCACCCCCGCCGACAGGCTGCAGATGGTTTCGTCCGGCAAAGCGTAAAGTTCCCTTCCGCATGGAGCGCATTGTGAGCCTGCCACGAAGAGGAGAGGAGAAGGTGAGATCACTTCAAACTCATCTTTATACGACTTGTGTCCATCTCTAGCTTATGGCAGTCTGTGGGGACGGAGCCTGGGGGACAAAGACACTTTCTGTGAAGCTGTAGGGGGAAGATGGAGGCGACATGTTCCGCTTTTTAAGTGAAACGTTAGCTTGGGAGAAGTGCTGACTGCTGTGTTACGCAAACTGAGCCGAACTTATGTCACTGTCTGACACGCCGTTTCTTCAGTGGCTTAACACATTTAATATTATTTACACACACCAGATTTTAGACATTGGTATTCTGCCTCAGAGTTCACCCGTGTCAGTTTTCTTATTCCTTATTTTTACACGATCGCGTTTCCATTCAGTATTGTCACGATCCAGGGAATAGCCTGCGCCAAGAGTTCACTCCTGCTGGCTGTAGTGGTCCTCTTGATGACTTTATCAGAGCTGGTGTAGGAGCAAGGGGAATCGAATCAGTTCTTGGATAACTCCGTTAATAGCGAATTCTTCTGATGTGTGGTGCTTCCCGCTGACTGTCTGTGAACCGGTGCCACAGCCATCGTTTCCCAGCTCGTCCATGTCTGTTTCATCATCATTCAAAGCACCGCTGGCTGTTAAACGGCGGTTACCCTCATGTGATGTCGAGTTCATCATGTGTTTAAACAGTGGCCGACCACCTGAGCCCAGGGCAACATGACGCTTTACTCACACAGCCAGAGGTGGATGGATGTACGGTGGCCGAGAGGGCACAACGCACTGCAACCTTAACGGATCTCCAGTAAAGCACAATTCATGCTTCTGCGTCCAAATCTCCCGTTCGCCTCCATCTGTTTAATGGTCGTACAAACCATCTCCTCTAACGTCTTTCTTTTCTTTCGAAGTTGCATTTCTCTAAGAAAAAGTAATTGCTCTTCAACAGCTATCCGCTCCAACTCCAACATGATAACACTCGCCAATATCGCCGTCGTTCTGGAGAAAACAGAGATTCCAAAGAATTTCTAAATAAGTGGATCGGAAACTCACCGCAATAGTGTTCCAAACCAGTTGGACCACCGGTTGACCATAATTTGCATCAGGTAGATATTATACAGCAATGGTGGTTGAGACAACAACTCCCATTATCCCACGCTGCTTCACAACGTCATCAAACAAGGTCCTTGCTTTCTTGATGGAGACCAGCACCAGCCAAAGTTACATAGTGTATGTTTAAGAGAAGACAAGAAGGATCAATACTTTTTAAATGGTTTAAGATTACCTGACTATTCATTGTAGTTCTACAGCTTACCCCTGTCTCCCCTCATATCTTTGACAGAGGCTGCCTGTGACACAACTCGTAGAGATCCTCTCTGTTGCTGTGTAGTTGAGGTATAATTTTCATGTTACTACCAAGATGCTAACTTAATTGGGTTTCGAACTTGAGACAGGAGCCACTTTGTGTTCACTTTGCGCTGCTAATTGATCCTGCTGGGAAATCCCTAAGCAGAGCGGACTGCATGGCAAGAAATAGAAGACACTGATAAATTATAAGGGACCAAAACTTTAGCTTGGAACCCGTTAGTGGTGTGACGGTACACAAAAAATAATAACGGTTCACTACGTACCTCGGTTTTGAGGTCCCGGTCAGGGGATCAAATTGAAACGTCCTGTTACCTTGAATCAAATTGTGGATTTCTCTGGGTTTACACATTGTTGGAAACATCTTGGATAATCCAAGTACAGAAGTCAAGCTATATAACAGATATACAGTTTTCTTTTTTACATTTGAATAAGGCATGTTTACATACCTTCAAGCTAAAATGCAATTATGCAATTTTTCGTGGGACATCGTTTCAAACTAGAAGGCATGTTTGATGTGCTACCAGCTACATGTCTGATGACAGTTGCGCAATGTCGGCTTCTGTACAATCCACTCGTCTTTGTCCGTCGTCATTATAGTAACTGTGAAACTGAAGTGTTCCTACACAGCAGACTTAAATGATCAGGGAGAGTTTCACACTCCTGTTTGTCTGCGGTCGCTATGACGATGAGCCTTCAGCACAACCGGTCCTTCGCTAAAGCAGTCCCTCTGAATTTGAGACAGACACAAATAATTTCAGCACATGGACTCGCTGTATTCTTTAGGTATGTGTGCGTACCGAGCCAGAAGGTCCATACTGGACATTTTCTCTTAAAAAACTGAATGAATCGTTTGCCTTGCTTTGAAATTCTTTCTTTAGTGATTGATAATCACCTATTTTAACCACATTACCTGTTAATATAACATTTTATATTGTAGAATGATACATATAAACGTGATATTTGTGAAAACATGATTTTAAAATATTTGATTTAGAAGTTTAAGTTTGAGTGTGGTTTTGACCATGTTAGGGTTTACTGCAGGTCAGGTCAGTCCCTGTGACTCCTGTACCTACTTGGTTGGCACACAGTTACCTCTGTACATGGTAGTTGAAGTGGTTTGCTTAAGATCAGTGAGTCAGCAGTAAAGTTGTATGTGTGTGAACATCGCTGAGTAAAACTCAGTCCAACTGTACTTGTATTTATGTAACAGCCGGTCCCAAGGATCAGAGGAATCCGGATCTCCTTATTTTCCCAGCTTTAACCAAATAGTAACCTGAGAGCTGGGAACATGAAGTCCTCTTGTGCTCATTATGAGACGAGCTGCTGCTTCACAACAGATTCCTCAAGTATAGAGAGCAGTGGCTTACAATGCTGTCGAATGTTCTGTAGAGCCAATTGTCCATAAATTCATGCACAAAAGCTGTCATTGTATGGTAACACATGTTGAATCTTGCTCATATATGCTGGAAATCGTAATGTTCCCTGCAGCTGCTTAAACAGTTTTACGTCCCTGTTGTTCAGCTGGAATTATTAGAAACAAGATTGTAGACTTGAAACTCATTTATTGAAATTAGTAAAAATGGACTATAGTCAGAAAATGTCTATCAAGGGCGCATACAATCAAAACTTTTTAGTTAATAAGTGAAAAAAATGATGGATGCTATCAAAGTCGATCAACGTCCTGTCAAATAATCAATGAGTCGCATGTCAGTTTCAGCTCTATTCAAGTGTTTACGTTGTTTTGAACTGGACTAATTTCTGTGCTCTTACCATCCCCCATGTATAGTGTTAACATGGCAGACATGGACGGTGAGACCACCACACACACCGAGACCATGGCAGAAGAAGAGGAGCCTCTCTTTAGCAACCTGGACCTCTTCCTCTTCACACTAATAGTTGGCCTGGTCGTTTATTGGTTCATGTCCCGCAAGAAGGCAGAGCCCATCCCTGAATTCAAGAAGCTTGACGTACCGTGAGTATCCATCAGGGTACACCTGGGTAATTTTTGTTTCTGTTGTGTTTTGTTCTGTTTATTTAAAAAGGTCCCTGTAGTATAATCGGGTTCCAATTCAGATGTTACTGTAGGTTAAGGAGAAAAAAAATCTGAGTTTTTTTTATGGCTAAGAATAAAAACTATGAATTTGATTTAATCTGGGGCGACCGCTGTGGGGGTAGGGACACTGATGCACCGGCCTTTTCCCCGGTTATCCCTGTGTTCCCGACGGCCAGTCCGACCACTACCTAAGGGGGGGAGGAGTTCTACTGACTCATATAACATTCAATTTGAGGAGATCAGACTGCCATTACAGATGTAAATATTCTCATATCTTGCCCTGCACAAGTTAAAGGTTGTTTTTAGACTGCAGTGTCATATCTTGGTATTATGTGGTTGGAGAAGTGAATATCTACACCCGCGTGTAGAGACCCCAGCTTGACAACCGTTGGTCAAAGGATTCTTTCAGGGATCCCGGTTCTTCATTACCAGGTTGTGACGTCAATTACTTTAGCTGAACAAACTTCAGCAAGAGGCACCATATTAACGTTAATAGCTAAATCAGTGTCCGTCCTGTCTGAGTTAAGCTTTTGTCCCAGATTTACAGTACATTACATTTCATTGAGCTGACGCTTTTATCTAAAGCGACTTGCAATAGGTGCATTCAACCATGAGGAGACAGACCCAGAACAACAAGAATCAAGCAAGTACAATTTCCGTTTAGTTCTTAGATTTTCAATGTAGGCGGTTTAACTCGCATTAGATCAAATGTCAAACTCTCAGCTCCACTAGTGTGCAGTGTGGTCTATCAACTAATCAAACAACTACTTAAATGTTGCAGCATTATGTTTTCTTCTTTGTTGGACATTACTCATAGTTAAGCACATAAATTACTGAAGAGCTTATCCCTTCTGATCTGCCAGTGTCTTCTTAGACATAAGCAGTTAGAAGGAGACAAATGTTTTCCTTAAGTCAGACTTTTTATTTTTACGAGTTGTTACTAAATTGGCCTTGAAGCATGTGTGTGAAGGTGCACAGCTTCAGGCTCTTGTAAATGTTCCACTAGTCGCGACCTTTGTTGCCACCCCCCGCCCCTCTCTCTGTTTGTCGCTCTCTCTCTCTCCCTCTCCCTCTCAGTCTCTCTCTCTGTCTCTCTCTCTATCTCTGTCTCTCTCTCTCTCTCTGTCCCTCTCTCTTTCTCTGATCACTTATCAGTGAGTGATGGAGGCTTGGCTAGGTTTGAGTGGACTCCCGTTCAACTGGACAGATTTTTAGCCCCTCCCCAACCACAACATACTTTCTTCGGTCACCAGAGTAAAGTCCCGGCCCAGCAGCGCCCATGCTCTCTGTGTGGCTTAGGTCTTGTGTAAATAGAGACGGTGTTTGGAGCTTAGTGAGGGAGATCCATTTGTGTTAAAAACAGGAGCTTGGCTGAAAAGGGGGGGAAAGACCCCTGGAGAACATGTTTTGCTTCATGGAGAATGTGCATCTGTGGAGGGCGGGAATACAGGAAGGGAACACAGAGCAACAGAAGAGCCAGGCTGGTCCACCCCCCTCCCCTCAAAGGGAGCAGTGATTACCTAACTGTTATGAAGGGGGCGTGGTCTTCCATGTCTTTCCTGTGCTTTTGTTTTTGGCCCTGAACCCATTTTGAAAGAGTTCCCTGGAGAACAAATGAGGAGGGAGAGCCAGAGCTCCATTTGTGAGTCTCTCCAAAGGTGGAAAGTTGAGGCAAAAGACAAGCAGCCCTTTCTTTTCCCCGAGGTTTTTTTTTTATTCTTTCTTCCCCAGTCCCCTGTTATTCTTTTGTGTGTGTGTGTGTGTGTGTGAGATTGTGTGGGCTGAGCTGCTCTGTTTTTGGAGAAGGGCCATGTCACAAATGCAATCCTTTTATGATAAATGACGTTGCTATAGCAATGACATTCCCCTCTCTCTCCTCCAATGAGATGGGGGCGGGGATACTTCAGGAAAAAAACGACCATTCACAGCCCCCTCACCACCACCTCCTCCTCTTTCAGTGCTCCACCGGGGAGTTGCTGTGATAACTAGCCAAATTCTCAGAATGGATCTCGTAGACTTTTTCGTCCTGAACACCTTTCAGAGCAGAGAGGGGAAGAGGCGGGATGAGGAGGAAGGCATTTTCAGCCCCTGAGTGTTTCAGTGTGTGTTTGTGTGAGTCAAAAGTGTGGGTCTGCAGCTCGGCTACATTTTATGGGAAAGTCAGTTTCCCACCATTGTGTCCTCAGTGGTTGCCAGACACTGACAGGGCTTGTAGACTGCTGTGCTGTGGTGTGTGTGTGTGTGTGTGTGTGTGTGTGTGTGACTGTGTGTGGAACAGACGCTGCTGATTTCAGAGAGCAGCACAGGAAGAGACAGAGTTCAGATCGTGTTGGTGCCTCAAAGGTGAAGGAAGGCAGCTCTTCCAAACCTACGAGTGTCCTGCTGCCGTTCTGGACTGGCTTTCCTTTTTTTTCCCATCTTGTGTGGTTGTAGACTGTCCTGCGACCTGCTTTTAATTTTTGAGCGTGGCGGTTCCCCGGCGTAGCCTAGCCAGAGGTGCTAGAGGTAGTGACGAGCTACAGGGTTGCATGCCATGGGCTGCGTCTTCTCCCTGCCTGAGGACAGGAGAGATGCTGCCGAGAGGTCAGTGAAGTATTTTGAATTTCCTCACAGTATGAGTTTTTTTTTTTACTGATGCATGCCTGGAGCTGTGTTAAACATTTGATAACAGCTGCTGTTAAGTTTGATCGCACAGATCTTTGTAAATGTCGAACTGTTGTCTCTCTACACACGCTGTAGTTGCTAGTTTCTATCACAGACTGGTGAAGATAGTGGTTTCAAAAGCCATTCTATGTTCCAAGTGGGCTATGTAAGATATGGTGATAAAATTGATGAGACCACCACAAACCCAATTTAATTATTGGGTCACTTTTTTTTCCTCCCTCTTTTCCACTAGCTGAGTCATTAAGCTCATCGGCCATCATTACACATTTTAAAGCCTTGTTTGTTTTTATTCAGTAATCAAACAAAGCACAAGCTCTGATTTCCATTTTGTGGAAGCATCATAAGATTACGTCTGGGTTCAGGGACTGAAATAACTCTCTGTGAAAAGGTGTCATTCATGTAAAGATGAATTAATGAATGAAGGAAAGTTGATTGACATTATATACAGATGATGAGATCTGAACTGTTTCAACTGTTTCAAATTGTTCAAAAAAGAGAGCGCGCCGGCAGATGAGGTTTACTTTCATGTTGGACACATTAAGATTTCGTTTTTTGTTTTGTTCCATTTGAATTTGCTTGTATGATTATTAAAAAAAGACACACTTTATTTATAGTTTTATGATTCTAGACCTTTAAATTGTTTCATTGCCTCTATTAAAATCGAATATCATTAGAGTGGAATTGGCAGATTACATTTATCCTGTTTCAGAGATAATCAAGTTTATGATTTGCAAATACAAATCACTTATTGCACTTATTACAAGTTGCTTTAGATAAAAGCATCAGCTAAATGTCCCCACAAAATATCTCTCAGAAAACAATACGTTTTAATGAATGAATTAATAGGGATATTACTACTATTACTATGTACTATACACAACATGTGTTGGGCTTCAAACCCACATGCAATAAAAACTCTCTGCACACGGCTTCATAGCTTGTAAATATTTCTCTCAACATGTGCTGGAAATGAAATGTAATCAGGCACTTTCAGTAAAATATTCTACTTCATGGAGACAGCTGATTAGTTTAAAAGAGGACAATAGTTATGTATTAATATACAATATGATAGTAATAACTAAATTACACTTTACAGCTTTACCGGCTTTTCTATGATCATCAAAAATATACATTCTCCTTTTTATCCCTGTTCCCGCTGCAGCTGTCCTCTCAGAGCTTTGATGCTGGATGAAGTGGTGTTGCCTTTTATTTGATGGAATAATTGATTTTGCCTCCTGTGTACCTTTTTACTGACACTGTGTTTGGACTTGTTTTGATCTGATCCCATCCAATGAATTACTTCCTGGATCTGTCCAACCCAGGCGATTAGATTACCATAGTGTGTGTGAACTATAATGATTGTCAACCACTTCTGTTGTTATTAATATAAAATGTGTAATGTAAAGTTAAGAAGATAATTACACCATGTTCACCTCACAAGTCGTAGTATTTCCTCACATAACAGCCTGATGACTCTCTGCTCTTCTCTCACCTTTGTGTTCTGAATTACCTAAATCATTTGATTGAAAATCATTTTTATGGATTTTGACCTGGCCTCACTTTGAACTTAAAGACATCTAACATTGTTATGTTCCTATTGTCTGGTTAAAAGTACTATCAGTGATCTAAATGTAAACAGAAGCATTATCTCATCACCAGAACTCCAAACACAGTATCACATTATCATCTGTAAGTTATTGATGTCGTTAACACTTGACTTTAACCTCGTTTATTATATGCTACAGGCCACAATATAATGTAGCATATATAAATACGTTTAAATATTAATTATTGTACATATAGATGTTCAAACGGTGCTTAAAATGCATAATGTTCGGGTTTCATATAAACGGTTACTTTGATGTTTTCAAATGGTTTGTTTACAACAATAATGTCTATACTTGTAGCAGGAAAATATGCCCATATTTCCAAATCTGATCATCTAAACAGTAAAGTCAGATGTTTCTAATGAAGTCAATGCCCTTGTGTCTGGATTTATCTTAACCTTCTATTGAATTGGGAGTTAGGTTTGAAAGCACTTGTCAGAATATTTTCAGTCTGCTTTCAAAAAGTTGAATGACCAACAACCTTGAAATCGGCTTTATCTCCATGAACAACATTTGAAAAACACCATCACTGCTGTTGGGGAAATCAGTGTCATGTCAGTGAATACATTTAGTCTAATTATGTATTATTTAACCCAAATTGACAAGTTCAAATTTTTTTTTTAACCAGAGCACCCACCACAAGGGAGACGAGTTTCATTGAAAAGATGAAGAAAACGGTGAGTTACGTTGCTTCCTTGCCACTGACGTCTTCACGTCACTGGTGTTTGTTTAAGTTGAGTCTGTGGTTTTATCTTTCCATCATAGATACTCTCTTTTTTGTTGCTGATGTTCCAAAACATTTATTCAGGTTTAAGAACTAGTTTTTAAAGTAATTTTGAAGCCTGTCAGACTTGAAAACTTGCAATTTGTGTTCAACAGTGTCAATGTTGACCCCTTGTTTTCCTCAGTAAATGATAACAAAAAAAGGACTTTCAATCAAATGCTTCACAGTCCCTCCTCTATTGCTCTCTGACTATGACGAGTGTACTTCTTCTTCCAGCGAATGAACGCAGATTTATATCTGAAAGCCCTGTTTTGACTCTGATGCTCCTCTGTTTTCAAGCCAGCCTTGAGAAAAGACTTTGGTTTTGAATCATGTGGTTTTGCAGCAAATAGTTCAGATACTGAGATGGTGGCAGAACCGAAGTTTGGCCCCAGGGCTATTTGATCTGGTCTCCTCAGCCTTTTTTTTAATTATGGGAACATTGTGGCACAGATGAGAAGTATGTGCTTATGTAAAGATAAGTTAAGTCTCAGAGAAGAAGTGTAACACAATTTAAATCTAATGTAGTTTCAGTCCTTTTGCATCATGAAGCTTCTAGGAAGGGTGAGGAACCTGTTTTCCAAGGGTCATTTACGTTTGTGCAACATTCTTTCAGGACTATACTCATTACTGAACACACACTAACTTCTCTAATGAAGGCTTGAACGACTTCTCTGTGCCAAGGTGTCTGATGTCAGATGCTTGTGACTACTCGCAGCTGGTTTTCCAGGTTTGGGTCAGTCGTTTGAGCAGAATTGGATTTTTGCAAGGGTCCGTTTTTTTTTTAAAAGATGCTCACAGGAGTAATCCGTCCCAATGGGGAAACCCTCAGGATGTAAACACATTTAATAGAACTCCTGCATGGAGAGGTTAATACACTGAGCTTTGAGCTTGTCTTTCCTTTGCAGTTCAATTATTTCACGTTGTTCAGATGAAACAGGGTGTTCCACATCAAACATTTCGCAACATGCTCTGTTCCCTTCTCCACTTTTTCTCAATAAATGTTATTTGCATAATTCCTCAGCATATTTAAATATCATATCAGGCTTTAAAGAACTCTAGCAGAACTGCTGTCGTTTGGTTTCTTAGCTGTTAGCGCGCTCACTTCAAACCTATCTACATTGTCTCTATCAGAATGACTTTTTGTTGAAGTTGCTTGTGCGGCAAAAAAAGCTGTTTAGAGTTATCTTTAAAAAAAAACTTTATTCAGCCACATTTGATTTTATCCTGTGACGCTGCATTTTTCCACCTGTAATACAGTCAAGATTGGACTTTGTCTTCATTGCATGTATGCCTCAAGAAACTAGACAATCTAGCCTTTTTTTTTCTTCTTTTTTTTACTTCACCATGAATAAATCTTTTGTCCATTTGTCTTGGAGAGCTCGACATTCTGCATTTGCCTTCTGCTATTCTTTTCCTGAGTCATTGGGTTGACTCAGCAAAGGACATAGCTGTTGCTCCTGCTATTTGGCACACATCTGAAGAGAAACCACGCTGAAGGATATGTTATTTTCTTTGGTCACAGAATAAATTAATAACCGACATTTGACTTTTTTTTTTATTGCCTCAGAGCCTAGATACCAGGTGACACAACTCTGTCAGACCAAAGAGACTTTTGGGTGTATTTATAGATGTGGGAAAATTATTTTTCATGTAGCGTGTGAACTATTTTCTGCTTATTTGTTACCAGGGCAAGAACATCATTGTGTTCTACGGCTCCCAGACGGGCACAGCAGAGGAATTTGCCAACAGACTGTCCAAAGACGCTCAGCGCTATGGCATGAAAGGAATGGCTACCGATCCAGAGGAGTATGACATGGTAATTTGCATGAGTGGAGTGACACACAAACCACTGTAGCAAAATGTAACGGACGTTCTTCTCAGTCTTCTGGATGATGCTCTTAGTAGCTGTCAGTGAATGTTGTGTCATAGCATCATGGAAGAGGTATCACTGCAGTGCTGAAGACTGCAGAAAAAACACACTGTTACTGTGGCATGTAAATAATTCAATTAACACCCCAACGATAATCTTATTCTCCTGCACTGTATAGAAATGCTTATATACCAGGTCATATTCTAAAATAACTTCACTGCTGTCAGGATAATGTGGTCTCTTCTAATTATATATTTGATCTCCAGACAAGAGAGATAATTAAAACCAAGTCAACACCCACTCCTGTCTAAATGTGTATAAAACGTCAGTCAAAATTATACAAAGTGCACAATTGCACCCTAAGGTTTAGTCCATAAATGTAGAAATATAGATACAATACTTTGATTACTCATAACATACATATAATGAATAATAACTTGCACGTTTATTGAAACGGCAACAACATTTTTCATGTTCTGACATTGATTTCCTCATGTTCCAGGGGGAGCTGTCCCGTCTGTCCGAGATTGACAACTCCCTTGCCATATTCTGTATGGCCACCTATGGTGAAGGTGACCCAACTGATAACGCCCAGGACTTCTACGACTGGCTGCAGGAAAACGATGATGAAGACCTCTCTGGACTAAACTACACTGTGAGTCTTAATAGTGAAGCTTTTTGTTTTTCTTAAAGGCTTTTAAGAGTTTTGTAGAGCAAAACACTAATTTTCTTTATTTCTTCAGTTAATTAATTTGTTCAGATCCAGAGTAAATACTCTAGAGACCAATGTTAAAAACTAAAAGTGCCAAATGCTAGATACTTTTTAAAGGGGCTTAAGTTATAGAAGTTTATCAAAATAGCAATATTGATCAACCAGAGCTGGTCTCAGACTACTTTATTTGCGATACTCCCGTAATGAACCTTGAGGATGTGAGTCCCATTTCCATTTTAATTAAAATGTTCATTGTTGTCCTGTGTGACGCAGCGTTATTGTGTGACGCAACATTATTGTATTATGTTAGTTTGCATGAGTTTCATATTAAGCACGCAGGCTTCATAGGAATGAACTGCATCTGGCTTTGTGGGCACCATGAAAGAAAAGGCTTTGTTATTTGTCGTGTGTGTGTGTGTGTGTGTGTGTGTGTGTGTGTGTGTGTGTGTGTGTGTGTGTGTGTGTGTGTGTGTGTGTGTGTGTGTGTGTGTGTGTGTGTGTGTGTGTGTGTGTGTGTGTGTGTGTGTGTGTGTGTGTGTGTGTGTGTGTGTGTGTGTGTGTGTGTGTGTGTGTGTGTGTGTGTGTGTGTGTGTGTGTGTGTGTGTGTGTGCCATTGTGTCATTAATGTGGTGCAGCGTCCCTGGCCTAATTTGAGTGAGGAACTTGACTCAAATCAACAATTCTAGTGCACAGTCATGTTTTTTGTATGTATCTGTATTTTTATCTATAGTCTTCTCTTAGTTTTTTTTTCTTCAGAATGTTTTCACCATTCAACAGAGAGGTAGTCAAATATCTGCTCTGTTGAACTGATGATCTACTACACAAGACAAGAGATTAAATCTTAATCATATATTTTCCATAAAATTCCTCATTTATCCTTGGTTGCAGTTCAACTGCTTCTTCAGTTAAATTGTCGTCAGTCGTTGGCTAATGGTTTCGTGTTGCACCCTTATCTCTCTCTAGGTATTCGCTTTAGGCAACAAAACATATGAACACTACAATGCAATGGGGAAATACATTGACAAAAGGCTGGAAGAACTGGGAGCCAAGCGCATCTTTGACCTTGGCCAGGGAGATGATGATGGCAAGTAAGTGACCAGTTCATTCTTGCTGTAAAAATAATTGCTGAGCTCATTTACTCTGGTTATTGAGGTTTAGAGTCAAGCACAAGTTCACATGAACCACAGTCTGTGATAGTCGAAGCACATGATGGGAGGCAGCTGATCTGCAAAGTTCTCTGATGTTCACATAAATGAAAGTAAATAGCTGTTAACTTTACTGAACACATTCATGCACCATAAAGGATTATTTGCATTTGAAGCATTTCATAGACCTTTAAAATTCAATGACATTTGTTTTGGTAAACAATAAATTAATAATAATTTCAACCAGCCCCCTTTGAACAGATGTTAACTCAAACACAATGTGTTTTTGTGTTTCAGTCTGGAAGAGGACTTCATCTCATGGAGGGAGCAGTTCTGGCCGGCCATCTGTCAGCACTTTGGAGTGGAAGCCTCAGGAGATGATTCAAGGTGCAATAACAGACATTCCACAATTTTTGTGCATTGTTTTACCAATATATACTCCCTAGTGTAGTATTCCTGCTTTAGCATCCCTTTTCTGTTTCCTAATGCAGTATTGGTTCATGGCGTCTCTCAGCTCAGGTTTAAAATATGTATTAATCCAAGAATAAAGTTATAAGTTGATCCCCAGACAGTTATGTGCAACGGTGACACTTTAGCATCACATACTGTACACTAGTTTAAAGTGATATTCCACCCAATATAAATTTTTACCTTTTGTGAAACATCCATAAGGATAAATAAGGACATATCAGAATTAGGTGGTGATTCCCACTCATCTCTATTTGAAATGAAGAAATGCCGAGAATCCTGTCCAAGCATTACACTGCATTTTACCTAAGTTAACGTCCATTAGCCTAAAAAACAAGTGCCAATTTTACAGCATCTATTTTCATTTATCTCTCGAAATTAAAATATGTCCTACTGTGGTTGTATGCAGAGATTCTGAAGAGGCTAACTTCACTGTATTTTTCCTCACAGCATACGACAGTACGAGCTGAAGGAGCACCCTGACCTCAAAATGAACAAAGTGTACTCAGGAGAGATCGGCCGCCTTCAGAGTTTTGAGGTCCAAAAGCCGTAAGTTCTCTGTTCACTAGCAGGACTCATTCATCATAAAAGTGTTGTGTGTTTTAGTCTCTACTCACATTTCATCGACATTTAACATCTGATTGCCAACTTTTCCCAAAGGTTACTGTGTAAAATGGGTTAGGGTTATTGGGCATTGCTACATTTTTAACCAAACATTGTTGTTTCTTCATAATAATACATTTTTTCTGTATTCATTTCTGTCTCTTTTAATCGACCATTTGTTTTACAGGCCCTATGATTCGAAAAACCCTTTCCTTGCCCCAGTCACTGTCAACCGCAAACTCAATGAAGCTGGTGATAGACATCTCATGCACCATGAACTGGACATAACCGGCTCTAAGATCAGGTGAGACTGAATCAACTCGTAGATAAGGTTATGTATTCACCTCTGTCCGTTTGTTTGTTTGTTAGTTGGAAAATTACATTACAAAACAGAACAGAGTGGTGGAAGGATGAAGTATTATTTTATGTCACTTAAACATTGGAGCTTGTTTTTGTTTGTCTGTTTTTTTAAATTTTCAGATTGAGTGTGTAGAATTTTGTACAGCTTGAAGTGGGCTGTTGGGCTTTGGTGGAGGTATCTGCTTTAGTGAGTGCAATTCCAGCAGTATCAATAGTGTTAATGTGGGTGTATGTGTATAAATATGCTGAGGCAGGCAGGGAAGAGGAAACTGTATTGGAAGCTGAGGTCTTTATATTCTGTGGGGCTCTGTCACTATATACAGCTCCACCTCAGTTACAGCACAGGCAGACACCGTGACAACATACACAAGGCAAACAGGGGACCATCACTATGCTACCTGAAGCTTTGTAAATACAGGTCAAAGTGTAATCATGTTCTCTGGTTTCAGATACGAGTCGGGAGACCACGTGGCCATTTTCCCCGTTAATGACTCAGCATTGGTGAACAAGCTGGGACAAGTCCTTGGAGTGGACCTTGATGTGGTTTTCTCTCTCAACAACCTTGATGGTATGGCATTGACAGCCCCACGCACCTTGACTTAACCACCTTGTCCCTCCCATAAATGCTCCCCTGATAAGTCGATCCAGGAGTATCAGCCATGTGTTATTGCACATGAAGTTGATATTATATCACTGCAGTTACACCTTATTGCTCTAATATAAATCGTTTGCTGTTTTTGTGATAAATTTAATGAGTTTCCTGTCATGATCAAGCTGATTTGACATAATTAGTGGTTGCATAAGATCATTTTATGAATCATTTTAACAACCGATGGCGTGCATTAGCATTGACAGCTGTGTACTTACCAGAATTCATTTTGACAGTTCAACATCGAACCATAACTCACTTGGAGCTGGCTCCTGCAGTGGAGCATCGTCTTCTATTTCTATCACTTTTGAACTTCTGTTGAAGTTAGAATTCCAACAAGCTATCCTGGCCAAACGCTCTTGTCACTTTCCAATAGCAAGTCTTTCAAATGGTAGCGCTGCTCAGAGGGCTTATATAACCTTTTGTCTTGTAAACAATAGGATCACAAATTTGATGTGTTGAATATATTTTATTAATCAAATATATTACAATGCAGTATGGGCTGTTTGTATCATATTTGCAATTATCTGATTGGTCCATGACTTACACTTTGAAGTGATGCTTGATACTTTCTTCTCATCTGCTGTCAATTAAAACTAGAATTTCATGCCACCAAAAGATAAACATGTTTTCAATTTGTTTTTCCAGATGAATCCAACAAGAAACACCCGTTCCCCTGCCCCACCACCTACCGCACGGCCCTTACTCATTACCTGGACATCACAAACTCGCCTCGCACCAACGTCCTCTACGAGCTGGCACAGTACGCCTCTGACCCCAAAGACCAGGAGAACATGCGAAAGATGGCTTCCTCCTCCGCCGAGGGCAAGGTCAGTGTGGAGCGATGATGCATCATCATATGTGTTTTAATTAATTCCGATAGATGCACTATACAGTTGAGTTCCCTTTTCTATATTTTCCACGTTGACTTCATTTCATTGTATTTCTTTTTCTACAGGCTCTCTACCAGGGCTGGGTGCTGGATTCCTCTAGAAACATCCTTGCTGTCCTGGAGGATATACCTTCTTTGAAGCCTCCCATCGACCACCTGTGTGAGCTACTGCCTCGTCTCCAGGCTCGCTACTACTCCATTGCTTCCTCTTCTAAGGTACTCCTTGCAGAGAAAACAAATTCAAGTAATTCATTAATACCATTTTAATTCAGAAAAAAATGGATCAAAGGCTGTTAATAACTCTCTTCTGTTATGTAGGTTCACCCAAACAGCATCCACATCTGCTCCGTGGTGGTTGAGTACAAGACCAAGACTGGTCGCACCAACAAAGGAGTTGCCACCAACTGGCTGAAGAATAAACAGGTCACGGACAACGGCCACAAGTCCACCATCCCCATGTACATCCGCAAGTCTCAGTTCCGTCTGCCCTTCAAGGCCACAAACCCAGTGATCATGATCGGACCCGGGACAGGAATCGCTCCCTTCATGGGCTTCATTCAGGAGAGGGGCTGGCTCAAAGAGCAAGGTATTAACAGATAGCGTGTGTGTGTGTGTGCAGGCGTGCGTGCAGTCGCGTGTGCTTCTATAATTTTGTACAATCTACTACGCCCCACAGAAAAGCATTTTAATGAAGGACATTACAGTTGATGGATACAAGTAAACAAATTCATATTTTCAGAGACACAGGATGTAGACATTAGAGTAAGTCAAAACTGTGTGAGATAGCCTGTACACAAATGTACTTATAAAACTTGATGAATGTTGGGCCTGATAATTACTTAATGGCTTTTAAAATCTCTTTGGAGGATTCTGAATGTAATGATTAGTGTTCCCACAAAAAAAAATCGTTGTTTTGTTTATGCTTACAGGAAAGGAGGTTGGAGAGACGGTGATGTTTTTTGGCTGCAGGCATAAGAATGAGGATTATATGTACAAGGAGGAGCTTGAGGAAGCGGAGAAGAACGGTGTCCTAACACAGCTTCATGTGGCCTTCTCCAGAGACCAGGAGGAAAAGGTATGGCTGTGCACCTCACCGCTGACCAGCTGTGATTACAAGTTTTTACAGTAATAGTCAACAGGCTAGTGTTATGTAATGAGCATGTTTGTGCTTGTCCTTGTTATACCATGGTGGAGGTTTAAACCTGAAGGGTCACATGGAGTCTTGTAATTGTGTCACCCAAAAGTACAGGCTGCTTTGAGGGTTAAGACTTACATTTTAGGGTTCAGGTTATATTAAGGTATAAGGGTGTGGGATTAGCATTTAGTTGTGATTGTCAAGTTTAAGGTAAATTCACTGCCACTCTTTTATTTTCCCACATATAAAGGTGTACGTGCAGCATCTCCTGAAGAAAAACAAAGAGGCCCTCTGGAAGCTGATTCACTTGGAAAACGCTCACATCTACGTCTGCGGGTAATTCACAAGTTTGATAAGCATTCTATTAACTGTAATTCGTTGTCACATTACATTCATGTATTCATCTTGTGAAATAGGTCTTAATAGGACTAAATATTACTGACCTAAAATGGAACACTGTGCCACTAAATGAATGAATAAGAAATTTAAACATTTGATGTTTACAAAATTAAACTGGACAGAAAGAACTATAAAAAAGTCATTAAGATCTATATTTTTATTGAAAACCAGTCTGTTTTGTGTTTTTGCACCTCCTGGTGGAAGAATAAGATACAGTTGCACTCCTTTTTTCATACAGTTCCATTTGTTTACTTTACATACACTATGACAGATGTGCTTTTGTTTCTTTAGTATGAAAAGGAACAATGTAAATTGATCCACATTCGTACGCATGTAATGCATCCAGGAGTGATAGAAAAAATAGTGCTACAATAATACAATAGGAACAATAATTAAAAATCATACTATTTTGTTCTTAAAACCAAAAAGTATGAGTACAGTCATGGAAAAATAATATTTGCATAACCAGCCATTTATTAACATTACATTTGAATATACGATTTGATCAGGACTTTCTAATATTTAATTAGTTAATCAAAAAATTACAAAACACTTTTGGGCCACTATTGAAAATGGGATGATATATCTCAAGGGGTTTATCCCATGATAATAACATTTCTAAATTAAATTGGAATATTCTCCAGGCAGAAAAATGGTTAATAAGAAAGACACCACCACCAGACATCTAAACCGATCTCTTTCCTGGTTCAGGGACGCGAAGAGCATGGCTAAGGATGTGCAGACGACCTTCCATGAGATCGCAGAAGAACTGGGCGCCATGGTGCGCACCCAGGCCACAGATTATATAAAAAAACTGATGACCAAGGGACGCTACTCACAAGATGTATGGAGTTAAAGAGCCTCAAACCTCAGCTTCGGTCTCACTTCTCAAGTGGTGGTTTTAAAAATATTTTTTTGTTCTTTTTATTGTATATCTTTTATATACACATATAATAAAGAAACTCAACCTGGTTCATGAAAAGCTACAGGTCGAAGAAGATCATGAGGCAAACCCTACCTCAGTAGGCTGCAATGAACCCATTCAGCAATTTCAATCTGTGTTTCATATTTATGTATCTTATTAATACCCAGCATTCTCAGAGATGCATATGAATGAATGAATTTGTGTTATCTGGTGTTCGACTGCATGTCTGGTCATTTAGATCAGATAAAGGAACGTGCTGGTTTGAGTAAAGTCATGACACTTTCACACTATGTTTCAATTAGACCCATTTTCATGGCTGTGCGTCTATTCAAACAGACACTGACTGAGTTGTACATGCATCCGTTAATAGGGACAGAGACGCAGCAAGTCCAAACTCTGAAGGGACAAGAATTAAATCCACTGTGAAAATAACAATCTCAATTGAACTTTTAGATTTGTAACAGATCGTAGACACAATATCGCAGCATGACTTCTTTAATATAATGAGCCTAAAGACACTCACGTTTCAGACATGAAAGAATGTGGCTATTAGTTTTGGTAAGGGATTATCTAGTTTTAAACGTCCTGTAAATGGTTTTAAAAACTTTATTAAATTCTGTGAGGAAAATGTTTTGGTGTGGCAAACTTGCATCATAGCCTTTTATGCATAAGCTGCTGTTAGTTTTAATCAATAATGAAAACCTTTCGAGAGGCACAGAAAGTGGAGGCTCATATATAGAAAACTGTAGATTATTTACATTTTGTTTCCCTAAAGAGACTGCCTTTAAGCACAATGAAAATGAATTATATGTAATGTACCCTGCATTGTTTGTCAAATGTTTGAGGTCCAGTCTCCTAAATGGCAACGGTTAATTTTATATGCATCTGAAGAGTTCAGAATCGACCTTCTCTGTCTGGCATTATTTGTATTTTAGTGTTATTGAGACCTATCGCATATGCATCCCTACCTGGAGAAATCAGACATATCAAACTGTTGTGTCTTGCAGTTTAGCCGATCAGTTAAAGTGCAGCCTGTGCCTTTTCTTTTCAACACTGCCTTATGTACTACCTTAGCATCGGAGCCATGATGCACCGACGTATTTTCAAATCTTTCATTCCTCAATAAAAATGTTGATATCATGTCCAATTAATTTGAGACACTGTCACTGTTTATCATTCTTCCTTGTGATTTAATTATTTGATTGTATTAAGGCATGCATTTTTTTGATTAATAAATTTTGAATAATCTGCTGCGTTAAGGTTCTTTTTTTGTGAACACATTAAATTAAACTTTGAGGTTAATTTACATCTAGTGGCCTTTTCAAGTGGATTAATTGAACCATGGTAATTCATCGTAAGTGGCAGCGGTACAAGCTTGTGTGCAGGTACAAAAACCCTGACGAGAGCAAAGTCATTGATTACGACAAAGATGACTCATTACAAGCTGCAACAGTGGTACTCCAGCTTCCTCCCCCAGCTCAAAAATATAATGATGACATTTCCAAACAAGAATGGCGTTCAATAGAGCACATATCTCCACCAAGGCCCAACCATTGCATTAAATTCAATAGCGCCGACAAATTTCACACATATATAATTTACTCCAATATGCTTGGATCATGCTAATCCGTCCAGTAGTCCACAAGCAGAGGGATATATGATAATAATGATGTTATATTTTTCACATATCATATCAAGTATGCAGGCAAAATGCTGTGTTTCTGATGTTAATGACCTAGTCAACATTTCTGTGGTCCTGCACAGATCAGTGATTGAGTGACAGTGGTTTTTAACACTAATGTTTGAATCTGCATATTGAATCCAGCTCCGTTAGTCAGTCCTGACAAGAATATTAAATATTTCTGTAGTTGATATTTCCTGTATATTTATTACAAAATCAGACCATGGGTGAGTTTTGATTTGAAATGCCTGTAGATTAATTAATAAGTCGATCAACCTGAAATGAATGTTCAACTATGTGGGTATTTGTCTTTTTGGAGCGTTGGGATACATAACCATGTTGGCTAAACAAAGCTTCAATATGATAATGTCACTTTGCACTTAAATTGTCATCGGCTCATTTTCTGGTACTCAATAACCTTTTATTCACATTATTCACGTTATTTTAATGATCAACATATGTGCATGATAATTAATTTGATCAAGCCATCCAAAGCATGCGTAGGGTGGCAATGAACGTGGATTTTATTTTTGTTGATATTCACGTTACATTACATTTCATTTAGTAATATTCATAAGTATGCATTGTTCAAAACATAATTTTTCTCTATCCAAACATGGACCTCACTTATTTGACAAATAACTTTTTTATGCTTGTTATTCTCCTTTTCACTTTGTCAAGTAGACTCCTTACTGGCTGATGTCTTCCCAGCTGGAAAGGCTTTATGCGGCCAATGCCTGACAGATCATCTGGTCTATGTCATCCTGTCTCTGAGCTTAGTGGAGCTCTGCATCTCTGGGTGGAGCTGGATTTGAAACATTATATCTGACAGGTCAGTTTAACTGCGTCCTGTCTCTCAACAACAGAGAAACTTGGGGACCAAGAAGAAGAACATGAAGAACTTGTGAAGGTTACAACTTGGAGTCAGCGATCATCGGAAAAATGCTCAATAACAAGAATAAGTCGTGCATTGAAACTGTTCTGTAGCAGGAACATATTTATTTTCTGAAAGATGTAAAGTACCAAAAGTTATACAATGCAAAGATTCATTTTTCAAACTTTTTACAGACAATGTAAGAATTTTCAATCATTAAATAAATGTAGTCGAGTTGAGATATATAGCACAAAAAAACCTAAGATACTTGTACAAGCATCCTGAGTACTGTACTTGAGAAAAGGTACTTGGCTACACCCGTTACTCTCTGTTGAATTCTACTATCCAGTTTCATCTGCTTTCAGGAGGCTGCAACTGCATTTGAAAAATTACGAGGTTGATGTTCAGTTTGTAGAATCTTTGCGAAGTGAAGCAGTTTTACAGGTGGTAAGTGGCATTGAAGAATAATTTGAGTTAAAAGTTCTATATATCAAAGGACTAAAGTTCAAAGGGATGTGACATTAAAGTAAACTTAAGATTCTATAACTGCTTTAAGTGTAACTACTTAATCGTCAATTGTTAGTATTTGATATATGCTATTTTCTATAGTCTGTTTAATATGCATGTTGACCCATCAAAAGGTAAGGCGTCAACCTTTAACTTTTATTTTAAATCTAATTTAAACCTGCATTTGACTGGAAATAGCACGCAGATACATATGAATATCAGGTGTATCCACAATGAAAATGTACATAACTTTGTGAATTTCTCAGATTTTCAAGCCCTTTGCTTTCTTATCGCTCTGCCATAAATAATGAGGACGTTTTGGGCTTTAGATCCTCCGCCTTGGCGTCTTACAATCATGTCAACACTGCGTCTAAGACTTCCTTGGGTTCTGTAGGGTCTCTCTCTCTGTCGTCATACACACTGTGAAGTTAACAGTGTTAACTGTAGGTGGCGGTAGTGAGGGTGAGGGCCGAGCGGGAGCGCCGTGTTAGAGTCGGAAGAGGAAGAAACAGCATTAAAGGAAGTGCCGCAGTGACTCGGGCTCTGTTCTCTGCTGCGTTCATGTCGAGCAGGGTTTTAATCAGCAAACAAACAGGCCCGATCCACCTCTTTTAAACGATAAAACTGTGCTAACAGAACGGCGCACAATGGCCACTGGTAAGTTAGTGGTTCGTGTATTTGACTTTTTACGTTTTGTGTTTGTTTTGGGGCCTGATAGTGAAAAGTGGGTCGAATAGCGCTGCAGCTAGCTTAGCTGCTAGCCGCGAGGCCGCAGGGAGGGCCCCGTCTATTTCCTGGTGCGTGTTTTATGACCAGGCTATGCTAGCCTCCCGCAGCGTGTGGCTAAGTGTGTTTATTCCGTCTTCAGCTCACTTCGTGGTTTTGTTTTACTGATATTTCCACGCACAGCGACGTGTAAGTGAACGCAAACATCGTACACTCAGCCAGGCCGTGTGGTGGCTATTAGCTGGAGGTGTCATCTCGGTGTTTCTTTGTTTACAGCGATGCTAATAACGTATCTGCTGCTAATTGAGCTACATCCAGCGCTACCTGAGGAAATGTGGCGTTATGACGTGTGTTGGTGTTTAATCGGTGTCTTTGAACGCAACCCGACGTGGTGGGCGAGCTGCATTTGCCCAGCGAATGACGTTGTTGGTTTCGTTTCAACATTTATACCGAGCCGAATCCAAATTGACCGCCATTTTCACAGACCGGCGTGGTGACGGGCCTGGCCCACCAGCCTGCCTGGTGCCTCGCAGCCTGCTTCTTCATATCATATCCCGCAGCAAACACGTCCATGTCCTTCCGGTTTAACGGATAACCAACCACTTATTTCTCTTTCAGACTCAGGCTACGGCCAGCATGGCAGTTCACAAAGGTAATGCACAGAGGAGAACACGGAAAACCCCAAATAAACTGTTTACATACATGTTTTATGTTGTGTCATGTACCAGTGCACACATTCTTAATCGTGAAGATTTTGAACACATGAATAATTCAACAAATTTACAAACAGGATAATAGTCTCTACTTATATGAATATATGTAAAACGTAAAAAAGATGATGAATTCAGTGAGTTGGATTTTGTTTATTTGGATAAATAAAACACACTGAATTAGTTTTTGTCGTTTTTTTAACTATAAAACATTTTATTTTCAGACAATTATATTGATACTTTAATGTCAGACAAGGTTTGGGCTCTTTAGTAGCCGATTATTAATGACTTTGACTTGTCATGGGCATCGAAGATAATATCTTATAATGTGGTGAAGATTGTTCTAATCATGCACAAAGACATTTATAATGTCCAGCATTAATTAAAAAATGGTTAAATCAATCTAATATAAGTAGTCCCATTTCAGCAGGACACCACCCAATCTAAAACACTGCTAACAGAGCGACTAAATGTTTTTTATTATTTCTCATGACTGCAAAGTTAGATTTTAGGTTTGAGGCCCTATGTAAACTTTGACATTGAAAAAGGCAATATAAATAGTTTATTATTATTATTGTTGATGCACTTAAAACTGGAAGCTCACTACTTTCATTGTGTATTCTGTAGCTATGGAGCATATGCCGGTCAGCAGGGCGGACAGGTAAGCTCCTTCTCCAAACCCTTTGTTGGCTGTAAGCATTATAAAGTTGAACCGGTTTTCACTCTGTGATGTTAACTGTCCACATGGCCTATCTGACAGGGTTATGGACAAGGAAATGGCAGTGGCGCTTACAGCGGGCAGAGTTATCCTGGCTATGGACAGCAAGGTGCAGCACCTGCTGCGACGCCAGCTGTGACGCAAGGTGCGCCGGAAGGTGACCCAAGGAGCAATAACATACCTAAACCCCACTTAAATCTTTGTATTGGTTTTATCTATAATGTTGATGTGACCCGGTTGTGAAATGTCACTTGATCTGATCTGTGATATGTGGTAGATGTATAAACCAGAGAGATTAATACAATGTTCATTATTAGAACATTCAGGTTTTCTTATAGCATGGAGTTGTAGTAGCGGAGGTAAAGTGCGCCCAGAAGCATTTTGACTTCACCTCCGGCTGCTTCACTGTCTGTTGTTCTTTGTCAGTGTGGGCGGGGCCAGCCCAGGGTGTGAGAGTTAAGACTCACTGTCAGACAGAGAAGTGGCACTCACTAAACGTTTGTGACGTTTTTATCTAAATATGTATGCAAACACGGTCATATTTTACTAGGTATACTGCCACTGCTAAATGCATGTATGGGAAACGCTGTCCTTATTTTTGTACAGTGGTGATCGTCTACTTTACTTTCCCTTGTGATTTTAGTTTAGAATAATTTTGTGTAGATTTGATATGTCTTTATAGACCATGGGACAATATTTAACGAGTGGAATGTCTCAAAAGAAACTGGATAATTCCTCAGAATTGTAAGCTTTCCATTTGACTCTTTGATTTCTTTCTTTTTCCATAGATGGTTATGGTCAGTCTCAGCCGCAGAGCTATGATAATTATGGGCAGGACTCATCTGGGTAAGACACTAATATCACATTATTGATGGACCTTTTTTTACAATTTCACTGACATTTTGTGGAGTGTGGCAAAATAACGGTAATGTTTAAAATTCTCAACATCCTAGTTTATAAGATTTTGATAACCATTAAACAACACAATGATATACTAGCAGTCATTGATCCAGCAGATCAATTATGCGATCCAGTTTAACTTGACTAGTTGCTAATGTTGTGTTGCGTGTCTCAACTTATTGGATTCTAATATTTGTCGTCTCAGTTGTGCCGACTGTAATGATATTTATAAAACCCCTTTAAGGTATGGTGACAAGTCGTCTTCTTATGGACAACAAAGTGCCTATGGCGCCCAGGGACCAGGAGGAGGAGCACCACCAGTAGTGGCAGCAGCAGGAGGAGCAGCAGCAGCCAGTTACGGACAGCAAAGCTCCTATGGCAGCCCGGGGCAAGGAGGTGGCAGCTATGGAAAATGGAGTGAAGGTATGAATATCTGGATCTTATATAAAATAGGGTGACTGTTTTGTGGGCGTCCATTAATGGAACAGCAATTCAGGTTTTGGTATCTTCCAATCTGTCTCTGCACTAGGTGAAAGTGGTGGCCAGGGGGGCAGGTTTGGACGTGACCAGGGCGATCGTTCAGAAGGCGGGGGCTTCCGAGGTCGAGGCCGTGGTGGCTATGACCGCGGCAGCAGCTATGACCGCAGTGGTGGTTTCGACCGTGGTGGCTTTGATCGCGGCGGAAGAGGTGGACCTGCTGCTATGGGGTAAGTTGCACAGTGCCACTGCCCCTAAGGTACCTCCCATACACTGAGATATGACTTGTTTTTGCACTGCCCATCACCACATGTTGACTGCAAACATCCACATAATGGATTTTCACTAATCTGCTCCAGATTCTTGGTCTGGTCTTTTTTTATTTTGTTTCTTTTCAAAACTTACTACAGATCATTTTCACCCCCTACTGCATTTTGAACAAGATTCCTAAACATTTTTTTTTTTCAAATCCTGGTCCATGTGAAGTTTTTACATAAGAAACATGCTGATGTAAAACAATCAAATGATTGACGTCTAAAGTAAATGGAGACTGAACATGTCTGCTCAATTAGGAGCTTTAAAGGCACCGGTGACCCAGTTGTACAACAATATTGTCCCAGACATTGGCACAGGTTTGATCTATTCTGCAAAAGAACAGTTGTACCTTGACCCAGGATGAGTCAAGTCATTTTCAGAGTCAACATTTCAAGTTAAGTGCGGATGTCTTGAAGTTAGATGGATGATTCTGGAAATCTACTCCAGCACATCAAATGGCTATTTCCCCCTTTATTAAGACCTATAAACATGGCACATCTGAGATTCAAAGTTTCTTACCAAGGTCACTGTCCTGCGCTTGTTCCTGAGGAACTAAATCGTTTTCTTGGAAGTTTTTGAGGCCTCTTGGTACGATTGGAAAGCCTTGTTTTCTGGCAGAGCAGTTAACAGTATAAAGCCAAGTGGTATTGTTTTTCTATCTATAAACCAGAGAAAACTTTTCAATACTGCAATAGCTTCACTCACACTTTAATAATTTGATCATGATCATATCAGCGAGGATTTTTTTCCGCCTTCAATGTTTTTATGAATCTGCAGCCCAACTGTTTCAACTGAACATAAACTCAACTGTGAACTCTTGTGCTGCGCTAACGGCCACATTTGAAACAATGGAAACGCCACTGAAACGCTGCCTTTAGACCTGGAGCCACATCCTCAGCCGCTTCACATTCAACAGGTTTCTTTGAAGTATTGTATATTTGACAATGGCCAAACGTGTGTGTTGTGTTAACATGGATCTACATTTTATACTACAGGTGTTCAGAGTGATTGAACTAAAACTTGGACCTCAGTTAATGGATCTCATAAACACACTAAGTGGAAGATTGCTTATCAGTTGCTACCCCCCTTCTAAACAATTTGGCCCCTCGGGGAAAAAAAACTGGCTGGTTTACAGCCCTTGGTATCCAATTTGGTCGTGTAAAAAGAGAAGGAACCAAATTTCTTTGAATGGTGACGTGATCAATTTCTTCACCGTCTGCCCGATTGTTCAGTCAGAGCTGCCCAGTCGTCTGTACATTAATCTCTATTGTCAAAGACTAATGCATTCCTCGTGTGAGACGTTTCCACCATAGTCGCACAACCTGGCAGGATTGCATACTGATGTAGGGGAGCTTTGAGCTCTCAGTTGGGACAAAGGAAAAGCCATCATATCTCCAATTTTTCCTCTGCAGAGGTGGTGACCGTGGTGGCTACAAAAATTTCGGTGGTAAGTGACGAGCATCAGAACTGTGTCGGTGGGGGAAGAAAGAACTTGAGTTAGCAAAAAGAAAATAAAGTGTGGGGGGGGGGGAAAAACTCAGTGAATGCCACCATTTTCATGTCCATATCCCAAGGGACACCACCTTGTTATTCTTGGGAGGATTTCTAATAAATGACTTCAGATATGGTAATGCACATGGAGCCTGAGTTGTATAATGGTATTGTTGCATGAAGACAAGGGCTGATTGTAAATGACAGAGATGTTCCCAGGACGAAGAAGGAAAACTTTCTAAAACTGGAGACATTTTGGTGGATTTCATTTCTGGTGTAAGCTCAAAAAAGCAAAAAACAGAACAACTTTGTTCTTGTTGCAAGGTGTTGGTATGTGATGCAACGGTAAAACGGTAACACCCATCAGAGAGCTGTAAACATGGACTTTTGTTTACTTTTCTTTCTATCATTATGCATTGATAGGGATGAAGTAATTGCAGTTAAGAATTGTGTGAGACCGTGCAGCTTTTAAGGCTCCTTGTTCAAGTTTTCCCTTCCATTTCCTCTGTTTAACAGGCTCTCGAGACTACGGCTCAAGGGATGAATCAGGTGAGACTGACTGTCCAGTCATTGTTGTCTGATTACAGCATGTTGATCTAGGTCTACCTGAACGATCTTCAGATCTAATCATTCAAATGCAGTCACTACTGACATCTACTGACGTCTCCTCTCCTGATTTCTTCCACAGGTAACGAGGTGGACAACTCCGACAACAACACCATTTTTGTCCAGGGCCTGGGAGAAGAGGTCACAGCTCAGGAAGTTGGCGACTTCTTCAAGCAGATTGGTATCATCAAGGTATATATCACATCTGTAGACTACAGAGCCCGTTAACTTATTCTTTGAACCAGTTGATAAACGTTTAGTATAGTGTACAAATTCTTTTAAATCCTTCTTCAAATGGGTTTATAAATTAATTTAAATGTGCTTTCAGGTGAGCAAGAAGACCGGACTGCAAATGATCAACATCTACACTGACAAGATCACTGGTCTGCCAAAGGGAGAATGTACAGTGTCCTTCGACGATCCTCCTTCTGCTAAAGCTGCTATTGAATGGTTTGACGGTAAGATCGCTGACTTATATTTTAAAGGTTGTAAACTTTTTTAGAGTTTGCCTTTCAAATGTAGAGAACGCAGCACGAAATCCTAGTCAGTCAAATACCAAACAGGAAAATGTCTGGAACATTCAGGCGAGGGGTAGTTCCCTGCTCGCAGAAAAAAATCTTACATTTTTTCAAAGCAAGTAACTTAAACATTTGCGTTCTCACAAATTGGAAGAAAAGAGAATTTCAAGATGTAATTTTTCGTGCATTTCAGAAAGCATACTTACTGATGTCTTTTTGATTTTTCTCAGGCAAAGAATTTCAAGGCAAACCCCTCAAAGTATCATTTGCCACCCGCAGAACTGAGTTCACACAGAGAGGAGGTGGAAGAGGAGGTGCGAGAGGAGGTGGTGGTGGTGGTTTTGGAGGAGGCGGAGGAGGAGGAGGTGCGTTCTGATTGAGATTTCCCTGGGCTCAAATAGGGTTTCCAAATTGTGGTCAAGCGTTGTGTGTGTCTGCCAAGGTTTTGAACACTCGTTTCCTTTGCTTTTTTAAGGTTTCAGAGGTCGTGGTGGAGGACCCAACTTTGACATTAAGGGAGGAGACTGGCCCTGTCCCAACAGGTTTGTAGAAGGGAGTTTCATGTTTTTGTGAACAATTCACAGTAGAAAGGGGCTCATCTGGCCTTATTTATGGAGTTGGGGGGGCTTTATGTATTAAATGTCCATCTGAACTCTCTTCAGCTCCTGTGGCAACATGAATTTTGCGCGGCGACAAGAGTGCAACAAGTGCGGTGCACCTAAACCAGGAGATGGCGGTTTCGATGGGGGTGAGTTTTTAATTATTTGCAGAAGCTGTTCATCCTGAAAACACAATATTGAAAATATACTGAAGAAATTCCAGTCAACATTTCAACGTGCCAAAAATGGATAGCGACAACCCTGATAAATATTCCCTTGTTAATTGACTATCCTCTCCTTGTCTTGTTTTGTAGACCGCGGTGACCGTGGAAGCCGTGGAGGTTACGGCGGTGACCGAGGCGGCGGCGGCTTCAGAGGGCGTGGAGGCTTCCGTGGGGGAGACCGTGGAGATCGTGGAGGCTATGGAGGTGGTGGAGGATTCGGCGGAGGTGGTGGCTACAAGATGGGCGGAAGGTTTGTCACATTTTTCACATTTCACATACAGGTTCGACCTTCAGCATGTCTGAGCCTGTTTGACCTGTTTGCCTTTGTTGTAGTTTGACTGTGACCAGAAGAGGGTGTAGTTTGCCTGAAATGCTGAATTTGCATACAGCGTGTATTGTATCTTTTATTTGATTTAATCCATCCATCCATTTTGTCTTCCCATGTCTCAATTGTTTAATTAATAATAAATGTTTACATAACATTTGGAAGAAATGAAAGATTTGATTAAAGATCTAAATTCTACAAGCTTTTCAATCATACTCAATCACTATGGCCAGTAGAATAAGTATTAACTTTAATTCTATGCCATTATACAACTGTATGAAAAGAAAATATATAATATAGTAGCTGGTTGACTGACAACAGAAACAAAGCTAACCAGCACTAGACTCATAAATATGACTACGGTTTGACCATTAAATCAAATATGTACAAAGTGTGGTCTAATATTCCTGCTGCACCCTCACCAAACATCCTTCACTCTGTGTTTTCCTGCTCCTTTAAGATCTTTGTCCTTTTTGCAGCTTTTGATATATTACTACTCACTAAAGGTCAAATGCTATGTTAGTAAAAGGATGATGTGCTTATCTAAAAAAAAATGTATCCATTTACAGATTTGGAATGGGCAGGGGTACTTGAATGGAGGGCGGAGCTCCATCATATTTTACTCATAATTGTTTTTACTGTTCAATGACAACAGTGCCTGTGTGACTCTTAGAAATACAGCCACTGACAGACTTCTGCCTTTGTCCCCACAGAGGTGAACGCAGAGACGACAGGAGAGAGCGGCCATACTAAGTGTTGAACCGATGGAAACCATTCCAGCCCTTCAGTTCTCCAGTGAAAGAGGGGGGGTTAGGTTGGGGAATGCTTGATCAGATATTCTGATTTGTGTCGCTGGCGAATCCTGACTGCGACCCTCGGACGTGTGGTCGCTGATGGGGAGAGACTCTGGGGCGGATTGGCTCCTTTCAGCATGTGGTCATTTTTCTTTTTCTTTTTTTTTTGTGTCTTATTTCTTTGTACATCCTTTTTAATTTTCTCAGATTCTAGCTGCAAATGTTTTGTGAGATAGACTTCGTACCATTGTTTTGTATGAACGAATAAAATATTTTACTTGGGACCCTGTTTTTCTTTTTTTTTTTGTTCTTTTGCTTTCCCAAAACTGAAATTAAAAACTGTGATCTTTTCTTCCTGCTTTCTGTGACTTTATTCCCATCACTTGTGTATTTTGAGTTCCACCCTCGAGGGTCCAGTAATGTTCAGTGAGGGAAGCGGCTCCTCTGGTGTTGGTTCAGCCCTGTGCTGAGTCTTTCAGGCGGGGCAGGGGGGCGGTGCTGGCCCTGCCCCTCTCCCCAGGCCCAGCACTCCGTATGCCTGCCTCGGCCCCGCCACTGCCCGGCAGGGATGGAGGTGTAGACGAGCCGCAGCATGCTCACTGACAGCGGGGAGAGGCAGCGATGAGGAGGACACCCGGAGTGGAGCAGCCATGCGGCGCGGAGCGGGCCGGGCCATGAGGACAGCCTGGATCCTGGCTGCGAGCCTCCTCATCACGGCTCGCACTGCCGGGGGATCCCCGCTGCTCCCGGAGCCGGAGGTAACAACACTGCCATAGGAGTTGCATGGTTAAAAAGAGCGGAGTTTAAAGCGGCCGGTATTAGTACAGAGGTTGTATTATGTTGAACCTAAGCAGATTATGATTGAGGAAAACAAGGTCTTGTGTTAAGAGATTTGTCTTGAACTTTTCAACATGTTTATTTTCTTGTTCACTCACCACAGCTTCCTGTGTGTTTGTATGTTCTGTTTTTAAATCAGCTTTAGAATGTTATTGTGTTAACTGACATTGCTGTATTTATATTTCAAACGTTTTGATTATTGCCCATCTTGAGCGGTTCCCTGGCAGAAGAGATGAATCTCAATGGGACCTCCCTGGTAAAATAATTGATAAATAAAAATAAATGCTCAAGACCTCACAATAGTGTCCAACTTTCTTTTGCGGATGACTGTACTTTTGGTGCAATGCTCCTAAATTCTAAAATACCAAGTTCGTATTTCCTTTTTGCGATTAAGATTTAATTTAATGTATAAAAATCACGTATTATTTTGAATGACCTAGCAGGCATTTGGTTTGAGACCCCCACAATAATTTTTTTTTTTTGGTGTCCATTTGTTTTTAGACTTTCAGACTAGTTTTCAGTGTTATTGATAATCTCTACACATCCTTGTCATGACTTCTAGAATAACGAATTAATATAGACTTTAACATACACAGCCCATAGCCATAAAACATGATCACCCCTATCTCATTAGGAAAACTCCATCTACAACACATCTTTACATCGGAAAAATATATATTAAAATGTAAATCCTTTATGGGCTATGCATTTAAAAGTTAATGTGCTATACATATATATTTGTAATTATATTGGTTATCGTACATTTGCTCTTCAGAAGTCATTTACAGAAAAAGACATGCTGAAATCTGCCTGAGCGTTTTAATTTATTCATCCAACAAAAAGAGCGAAGCTGTGGGAACCTAAGTAATGGACTGATGCTGCATTTGAGGTCCTTAGACAGGTTTGAAGAATAAAATGTGGAGCCTATGGAGGACGTGCAAAGCTATCTGTCCAATTAAATTAGTGCAGTCCTCAATATGTGCAGCAATTACACTGTAAAAGAAGAAAACACTAAAAATAGTAGTTTCTCTTATTAAAGTGGGTTTGGTCCCTTGTTTGTGTCTATATGCAGCTATATGACTGACATGGGATAAACATAGCCACTACAGTAACTGTCAACAGAGACAATAAAGAGACCACAAAGCATTTAGTCTGCCTATACATTTATTACACATTTGCTCAGGTTCTGACAGTTTCTTTTATAAAAAATGTAAAGCCAAAATCGGTCGTCAGTGAAATTCCTCTAACAGCTCATCAGTAGCTTAATTTTATAGAAAAGAATATTATGTTGGAATAGCGTTGTCATTTTAAAGGGACAATCCATTTTTTTAGGTCTCACACATTCATTATATTTCCACATATTTCTGTTTGAGTTTCAGATGAGTCATCGTCAAATAATGGTTATCTTTGCAACCTTTTTAATCTCTTCCTGTATAAGTAATCGTCATGTATGATTTACATGACGATGACATCTCAAACTCAAACAACAGAAATACATTTTGAAGAAATAATGGTTACCTTTGCAACCTTTTTAATCTCTAGATGTGGAAATATAATGAATGTGTTATATAGACACAAACAAGGGACCAAACCCACTTTAAGAGAAACTACTATTTTTAGTGTTTTCTTCTTTTACAGTGTAATTGCTGCACATATTGAGGACTGCACTAATTTAATTGGACAGATAGCTTTGCACTTCCTCCATAGGCTCTACATTTTATTCTTCAAACCTGTCTAAGGACCTAAAATGCAGCCTCAGTCCATTACTTGGGTTCCCACAGCTTCACTCTTGTTGTTGGATGAATAAATTAAAACGCTCGGGCAGATTTCAGCATGGGTAACGGGACAAGGGACATTATTTTGTTGCACATTCCTGTTTGCCGAAGCACAGCTGTTCTCCTCAATGTTAAAATCCATCCCACCTTCGCTACATCTGTAATCATAGCTGCTCCTGTTGTTGTCTGAACACGAAACCTGCTCCATTCACATAAAGATTGCAATATTGAACTATCAACATAACTAATTTTAAACCCACAATGCAACCACATCTGTTGTCATGTCCCCCGTTGGCTCATTTCTTGCTTCGCTGCATTTTATAGGTGTTCCTCTGAACTTCAGAACTACTCTTTACTCGTATGTTTACATGAAATTCTTGTGGAATAATAACTAGGAATTTTCAGGGACACCCCAGGGGTTTCTTTGTCCTATGGGTGGTCTACATGAACACATCCTTTCTTTGCAACCTGCGGCAGATGGAAAATGGAAAATTATCTTCACACCTGAATCATTTTTCTTTTTATTCTCACTGGGAGTTTTGCCTCTGTGGGGATTTACCCAAATGTGTTTTTATGAGAAGCGTGTGAGATTGCCGGTCTGTGAAATCCAAAGCTATTTGTCCAAAATGTGACTTTCTGAACTAAAAAATGTATTTTTTTCTTAACGAAGAGGAAACCTCACAAGTATGATTTGATTTGCAGGTTTTTCTGGAGAAGTTTGGCTATCTGCACCAGGACAACCACCTACACAATGCGGTGGAGGTGCGGTCAGCCGTCCGGTAGGGGATTCTCTTCTTCTTGATAAGCTTTTCTCATAGATGTCATCCAAGGTCCTACAGAAGTGTGATATGATTTTAGAACACAGTGAGACGTGTTTGTTTCTTTTGACACTCTGCCTTGCCGAGTTAGCTGGTTGATTGTGTTCACCAGATGGGAGGGGGTGCTGCTCGCTGTGCCTCTGGGCTGTACATCAGTGCAGGGCAGTAAAACACACCCTCACCTCAGCACTGGAAAAGCTCTCCTGAACCCTCTCTGAACCATGCAGGAATTTAAAGAACCTCGCCCTCTGGCCCATAAACTGACTGTACTGTAATGAAAACTGGTGGAAAAGCGTTGGGTTGGGTTAGTGTTGGGTTAGTCAGCATAGAGTTAGTCAGTATCCTCATCATTCGTATCAAGCCGTTCAAAACGCCCATTTAAAACACTCTTTGATTTGAAGTGTGCTCTGAGTGATGTATTGATGCATGTCACTGGTAATTAACTGGTAGGCAATAAGCAGGAGGTGGAGGCTGTCCTTTGTATCCCCAGGTCCTCCTCCACAGAGGTCTCCATGTTGCACCACCATCCCTGGCTCTAAACAGAGGGTCTTCAGGTTTTACATTACCTGATGACCACCGCAAGGTTCTCGTGCACTCTTGTAGAGAGGAGGGGTGTTGATTTGAATATAGTCTACATCCTCTCAGCTAGATGGCCCTGATGCTCATTCTCCTTTCAGCTTCTATTACAGAATATCTCAATTATAAATGGTTGGGAATAATTGATATCATGAACGTCCCAATTCATTATTCTTCCTCCTCTTCGTTGTGAAGATAAACTGTATCAAAAGATGGACAATATTTTTCCACTTCCTCCCACGTTCCAGAAATAAAACCAAAGTATCCTGGATAGGAACGATGACATCTTGCGCATTTGGAGTCAGAGTGTGTACAGTAGTGATTGGGGGGTGGAGCCGTGGTAGCGGGATCCAGCCGATGCACACGCTTGACCAATCATGAGTCAGTCTCAGCTGTCAATTATATTGTTTCGCCACGTTATTATAAAATCAAATAACTAAACAAATCAATGTTACCAGACTGCAGCCGGCCACCAGGGGACGATCAAGACACTTAAGCTTCGCCTACAGGAAACGTGTCACTATCTTTCCATACAGACTGGTTTTGAAAAACAGAACCGCTGACAATCTTCACATGATGACATTTATTCTGCAGCATAATGTTAAACCTTTCTAAACTGGCCTGAATCCCTGATCAGCTTTTAAGCATCTGGCACAACGGCTGAAAACACGAACATCAACATACAACAGATCTTTAATTGCTTAGAAACACAGTAAAATATCATATTGTTCGGTCCCAAGAAGTATTTCAAATTCCTTGATGTCGTGATTAAAAGGCAAGAGCGTCACAAACAAATGTCTCATCTCTCTGCAGCGACTTCCAGTGGTTGTCCTGGCTTCCCGTCACGGGTGAACTCGACAGCGCCACCCTGAGGCAGATGACAGAGCCCCGCTGTGGGATGTCGGACGAGGGCAGCCAGCATATCTGGGCCAATAGAGTGACCGCCATCTTTACCGGAAAGAGGGCGGCAGTGGGGCGGCCTCAGAGCCGCAGGAAGCGCTATGCCACTTCAGGTACTGTGTCCCCCGAGGCGCCGTGTTTGTATGTGGGTTTTTGAGTTTGTGCCTTGGAGTGTGAATGGCATCCTAACGCCTGTGTAAAGGGACGGATGAAAGTCATTGAGGAGAGGTCATAAAGAGAGAACAGTTAACAGGGAGTGTCCACCTCTGTAAACTCAAGCAGTAGATGGAGCTCAGGGTGTCATCAAAGCTGGTGGAGTGTCTGATGTTGCACGTGTCAGCCGGGAGGATTCCTGCCTTCAGCCTCAATTACACACGTTAAGATTTCAACCTCAGTTTTGCACAATATAACAACCTTTTTTATATTTAGCTCAGGACTGAAATGCTCGTGCACGTTTTGAGAAAGTCCTAAAAATTCATCCCACTAGAAAAATATTGAGTTTTATAGCAGATATCAGGGATTATCATCATTTTCTAATCCAACAACAAACACGGTAGTAAAAAAACATTTATCGTTGAGCAGATCCCTGCAATTGGACTTTGCTAACGACAGCAGGATTTTAAGTGTTTAAAAGCTCAGCCAGATTTCTTGCCGACTCCATGAAGAACTGTAATTGAGCACAAGTCCCGCATTTATCCCGCTCCACCCTGACCCCACCCCTCACCTGAACCCTCTCCAGAGTTACCTGACAATCTCCTGCTGCCTTCTTCATATGGGAAAAGGCTGTAATGACTCGCATCTCACGTTTGGTGTTAATAAGAATCAAAACATATTTGATTATTACCTTTCTTCTTGAATGTTATTGCTATCCTGGGCAATCATGCCGCTGTGAATCCGTGATGTTTGGATGTCAATGTAAGTTTGCACAGCCAGGAAGAACACTTAAAAACCATAGCTGAAGTCCCCTATTGTTTATGCTGGGTTACTGGGAAATCAGAGAAGTAAACAGTGACATAATGACGTTGCTCTAAGGCGGCTGTAGCCCATAAAAAAGAAAACTGTCTCTTTAAACGTTCATAAGTTGAACCAGCTCTGAACCAGCACTGGCGCCCGGTTCACTTTGGTGGAAAAGGGTCAACAGTGAAGTAAAGTGGATCATGAACCATCATCAGAGCCACCCTACTGTTGTGACTAAACACATCTCAACAGATTTTAGTGGAACCTGATGGAAAGTGTCAAGTTTTAAGTGTAGCTCTGGATCTATTTGTATCCCACTGTAGTGATGGAGACTGGTTGTAGTATGTGTACATGTCTTTGGTGCTGTCGCTCCTCACGTCTCCTCCACAGCCCGACGACGGCACCAGGAGAAGGTGGTTTGATTTCCCTTCCCTCCCTCTGTACTTGTGCCTCCAGCAGCCTCATGGTGTGTGAAGCCTCCACATTCCTGCCTGTCACTGACGGGGTTGGCTAATGTTCAGGGAATGCAGTTGTTGCTGACGTGTGCCGCTCCTCTTCATGTCGGTACCTGACATGTTCCCTCTGGTAAACACATCCATAATAGTCTGACTGTATGACACTGTTTGCCGAGCCGGCCGTCCGGCTGTATCTCCGCGGTCAGATATCTCCAGCGGCTGAATGAGCGGGGGGGCTTCTTGCTGAGTGACTGACTCTCTGGCTGGATTACTGCCTGTTCTGGAGAAAGAAAACAACTCGCTGTCAGTATTTCAGTCCCAGACATGGCTCACATGACAGGCGGCAGTATTATAACACAAAGAGCTGCGTTAATGGATGATACATTTACACCCTCTGTTCAAGCCTCTTTAAGAACAGGCTTCACGTGTCCACTGGTGTAGTTCAGCAGTGCAATAACTTAACTGTATTGTATGTCTGTGTTTGTCCTGGAGAAGCAGCTGATGTGTTTCTGCCTGAGGCCTGAATATGCTAACTGAAGAGTTTCATGTTTAGGGTTAGGGACATTTGAGAGTCAGAAAACCTGCATTTCTTCTAGGTAGCCATTCATTTCAGCCAGATTCTACCAGGCAGGGCAGTGCCTGTCTTCTGGTTCCTCACAGATATACTGTATCTCGACTATTAGAGTAGTATTCAATGGACTATAAGACATTTTGCACAGATGATCCTTGCTCTAAACTGATTCACATTTGTAGTTGTTATGTCCTGACAACAACACCTCCAAGGATTTCATGAAATTAGACACAGACATTCATAATAGCTTTGTTGAATCTTTAATTCCTCATCCACTGCCGTCAGCAGCATGGCAGTCGAGTCTTCTTGCCTAATTCAAGCTGCGTGAATCCATGATGGGAGTTTATATTGAACATATAACTACATTGGGAATAAGTCTCAGGGAGGTTTGAGTTATGTTTAATTTTCATGGGGAAATTTGGTTGGGTGGAACACCACAAAGTTAGGGTTTAACTCGATATTTGGTAGTTTAAGAGTCTGTTTTGCTATTAATCTTATGAGATGTCATGTAGTAGAGACCCATGTCTTATGTTTTATTGGGGCAGCACAGTGGTACAGCGGTAAGCACTGTGGCATAAGAGGGTGCAGGGTTTGAACTCCTTGGTTTCTGCATGTTCTCCCCGTGCTACTTTCCTCCCACCACGCAAAGCCAACGCTAAACATTAAACATGACTTTGTGTCAGTAATTAATTTATCTCTCACTTGATCATTCCACGTATCCATATAGATTCACCACTTGTATTTCTGCTCTGAGGCAAACCTGTCTCATGATTAATGCTGAATTGTCTGAGCGGTTTGTCCTTGACACAGACAGCGGCTGCTAAATGGAGCCTCTGTATTCGCTCTCTGCTGTGGTGTGATGGACTTTGGTGGTAATGGCTGCCCCCGTGCTTCGTGGAAACTGAAAACAATCCTTGACTTGTGGTTGAATCTAATGGTCGGTTCCCACTGATATTTAGAGGACTGACATTCCACCACCCTCGTCCGAGATAAGTGCTATAAGCATGATAGGTGTCTGTGTGTGTGTGTTTCAGAGGTGTACTCTTGTGGATCTGTGCCCTGTCCTACCATTTCACATCACATTGGACCATTTATTGTAACTCTACACAATCTCGGCAATGTGAACATAGAAAAGAGCTGATTGTGTTTGCTCAGCAGAGCTGCAATGATTGACCAGTTTGACAATCAAAACGTATCTGGCACCTATTACAATAACTGATTTTTTTTCCAAATTCCTCAGTTCCAGCTTCTAACACGAGGATTTACTATTAATATCTATCAAAATGTTGGCCTCTCAGTCTCTGCACCACTTTGGGCCACCCTGAAACAACTGGGCTGCTAGAAAATGTAGGTTCTGACTTTTAGGTCTTCAAACCCTAGACTTTATGTAAAGATGAACGACATAACAGCTCCAGCCAATTCGTCTGGATTTCCATCAAGTAGCTTGCTGCAGTAGAGGTCAGACACCCTGCCTCCTCCATATAAGTGGATGGGACATGGACCAAAGTAAAAAGTCCAAGTAATCAAATAATAATTTCCTCAAAGATTCCTCCAAATGTGTCAGATGGTAGTATTCATTTCAGGGATATGTTGGCTTCCCATCTGGATAATAAGGGATGAAATGGAGACTTGTTGACCATCTATGTTTACAGTCTACCGTCCAAACTAATGGAGGTAGCTATCGCTCATGAGGAGGAGCTGGTCGTCCATGTTTCATTTCAGCCTCCTTTTAATTGCGTCCTACCTGCTTTACCTCTGGCTTTATTAGGAAGGAAAAACACACTGCTAGCCAGTTAGCTGCATTTAACCTCCACTGGTTGTATTGGTCTCATGTAATGGATCATGGTTTAATCACTACTGTGTGTCAAACGTCCTCCTTGACACCAGCAACAAATATCTCCCTGCACCTCCACAAACAAAAAATGCAGCTCTATCAGCTGATCTCAGTCACTTCCTGGTGTCTGTGATAACCCCCCCTCCCCACACTGCTGCTTTAGAGGACATCTTGTTAATTGCTTCCACAAGGGAAGTCGTGGAATGTCTTGTGTATTGGACTTCCTGGCTTCCCCTGTCGTCCTTGGGGACCCATTACTCTGTGGTGGACGGTCTGGGACGGAGAGAAGGCGCCTGAGCTCGGCCCTGCTGAGAATACAGATCTGCTTGCACCATGTGACCACAGGCCCGATACAGTGGTACATCTGGGAATGACACATGGAGCCTGGTGAGGGAGCGGGTTCAAGCTTCTCTTTGAGTTCAGCAGAGGAACCCGATCAAGTATTAAATTATATGTAAAATCTGACTTTTACTGGAAACTGCAGGTTGTACTGACAGACATCACTAACAACTAATGTAAATCAGTGAAATTACTGTTATTCCCTCTACTACAACTATAATAGTCAAGGTCTCTGTTACGTTCTCTTTTACTATCTAATATTCCTTATAAAGAAAAAAAACATAGATCCCGTTTATATATAACTCAAGCTGCTGCTGAGGCACAAATTCTGTTTGTGTTTACTCACACAGAAACACACACTCATGCCAAACCCACGTCTTAATGGCTCCAGATACTCAGATATGTTCCTGTCCCTGCGGTGCTGTTGAGGTCTCTTGGTTTTTCACAATATGTTGCACATACCTCCCGTTTATCGCTGTAATCTTCCACACGACTCTTTGCTTTATTATTATTTCATTGAACACAAACGGCATTGAAACAGTTCATATGTGACTGAAGTGCAGTCAGACTGAGGCTGCAGACGCTAACGCAGACCTGTGCAGACCCCCCACTCACGTTTGGCCTCCACGTCGGGTCCGACACACATCGACTGCAGTTTAAATATTTGGACAACTGTAAGTGTGCGTGATTTATGTTTCCACATTGTGGTTAACCCTCAAATGTGAAAGTATGTGTAAATCCTTGAATCTCTTGTGTAAAAATGTAACTGCATATGTGTCCTCTAAGTTTTTGAGGCTGTTATTCTGTATCTCACTATCTTAAACCTACTGACCCGTACAAAGGCTTTTACAGTGCAGAACCTTTTTTAAGTTACGTTTTTGAGTTAATACTGCAGAGAAAGAGGTTCTGTACATGTTATACACATTCGTGATGATGGCTTAAGTACTTATTGTCACACTATTTAAAGTTTTAAAAGTTTATTGTCATATGCACAACGATTACATTAAGCAGTCGCTTGGAATGAAATGCTTGGGTCACAGACTCTCTTATGGCAATGCTCAGATCATTACAAGCAGACAAAAAAATAAAATAAGACAAAATAGAATATAAAAATGTAAATAGAAATAAAATATACATATCTAAAATATATATATACACCTGACGTACGTCTAAAGGTAAATTTGGTTGTAATCATGTACGTTATGCCGTAAAGTGAAATGTCCCGAGAGACAGCTGAGACTGACTCATGATTGGTGGAGCATATACCGGTGGGACCTTGACTCTGCACCCCCATCCCATGATCACTACTGAACAGATTCTGAATCTAAATGCATAAGATGGCAGTGTACAGTATTTCTGTCAGTATTGGCTTCATTTCTGGATAGTGTGAGAAAGTGGAGACACATCCATTTTTATAAAAAGTGTATGGCTACATCCTATAAGCACATGCACTCTACACCGTCCATTTCCTCTGTCTTTTTCATGTTGTTTATATTGTGGAATTAAAATATAATAATTGATCTAGTCAAGATTTTGCCTTTGTATGCAAATAAGCACTTCTTTCTCAATAGTCTCCTTATTTCTTTCTTATTCTTATGTTCATAGAATATGTTTATTACCTTCACATGTAGGAAAAAATCTTTTTGTTTTGTTTTTGAGCTAAGAAATCGGAGACACTTGCAGAGATGATTGAACTCTACACAGAGTTTTGAAATCCTTATTATCTAAATGTTTTTACCAACTCCTCCACCAGCTCAGACCTCTCCTCTCACACTCCAGCCTCTACAGCTGCGTCTCCTTAAAGCTCCATATTATCTAATGATTGTTTCCTGCGAGGCGGCCTCTCCGCCTGTCTGCTTGTTGTGGATGTGTGCCGCCTGTTTCACAGCCTGTGTGTGTGTGTGTGTTTCCTGATTGCAGCATTGTGTAATCGTGTGTATATATATATGAAGAGATTAGGTTGTGTAAAATTAAAACGTTTGAGTTTAATTCCCCCTCTTCGCTCGGTCCCCTGAAAACAAATGTGAGATTCAGAAGTTTGTGACACATGTGATTACGACTAAGCTGAGAAACCGCACACACACACGTTGAAATAAACAGTTTAGTCAAGCATGTACTCAGATCTCTGTGTAGTTTACCCAGCTGCGCACTAACATGGGTGACGTCCTGTCATTTGGCTCGGGCCTGATGGATGTGATGAGGGTCTACTTCATATGCTGTTTGGACTCATAAGACAGGATACGTAAGAGGTAAACACATAACCACTCCAGGGGGTGATAAAGATCACAACTGTTTGGAGAACAAACGATAACAAAATGATAATTTATGTGGCAAACCAGTATAAATAAAGGTCAGGGATGCATACAAAATCCAGGCCTGCAACCAATCATATTTTATTTTGCACATTATTCTCTTGGCTATTTGTCGCACCCATTAAATGAAAGAAAATGGCAAAAAAAATGCCACAACTTACAACTTAATCGTTTGTTTGGACACATTACAACAAAGATTTGTATTACCTGACAAATTGACAATTACATACCTATAACTATCAATTTTCTGAAGTAGCTTCGGTCGATCATTTAGTTCAGTTCACTGTTTCAACCTGTTGGTTAAGTTGATAGAAATAACATGCAGCTCAAAGGCTTGTTGACGGTTCCCTCTCTGGGTTACTACCTCTGCCATGACTCACTCACTCACTCAATAACAGAGAGGAAATGACATGCTTTCAACTTTGTTACGCGCAGGATGGATGAACTCACTGTGAAAACCTCATATTATCTTCAGCTGAACATTAGACAAGTCCAGTACTTTGGGTTTATCCTTCATCGCTCAGTTTTTATGTACTACTTATTATTATTATTATTATTGTTAATATTATTATTATTATTATTATTATTATTATTATTATTATCATTATTATTATTATTATTATTATATAGTATTTGGACAATAAATACATCATGTTTTACAGATGAATAGTTGGAAAATTCTTGCAGGGTTTTTCTTGTAAGTTTCTGGTGATTTTAGTGGATTTGCAGTTCCTCTGACAGTTTGTGATAACTAAGATGTTGACCTTCATACCTTCATGTCTAATATCTGTGTGTATGTGTGTGTGTCTGTTTGTGTGTGTGTGTGTGTGTGTCTATCTGTGACCTGCAGTGGAGAAGTGGTACAAGCGTCACCTGACCTATCAGATCGTGAACTGGCCTCGCCATCTGTCTCTGGGCTCTGTGCAGCTGGTGGTGCGTGCAGCGTTCCAGCTGTGGAGCAACGTGTCGGGCCTGGTCTTCCAGGAGGCCCCTGAGGGACCCGCAGACATCCGCCTGGCGTTTTACGAGGGCGACCACAACGACGGGGCCAGCAACGCCTTCGATGGACCAGGTCAGGGTCACACACACACCACACAAAGATTCACGTGATCACAAATCAATAGATAGATAGATAACAAAGGTATGTAAGTGTGTTGATTGTTGTGTGATACAAGATCAGTTGTGATCTTGTGTGTGTAATTTGTTCTCAGATCTTGAACCTGAATTCCTGAAAAAATAAAGCTTCTGTTCGTGTACACACAGTAATCTGATTACTATGAATTATCAGATTAAAGCAATACTTTGATTACATGCTGTGCTACAACTCCATGCATATTTGGTCCTCCGTTCCGACCCTCAGGTGGAACGCTGGCTCACGCCTTCCTGCCCCGCCGTGGTGAAGCTCACTTCGACATGGCAGAGAGGTGGACGCTGAACGGACACAAGGGACACAACCTGTTCATGGTGACCGCCCACGAGATCGGACACACCCTGGGGCTGGAGCACTCCCCGGTGCGACACGCTCTGATGTCACCGTACTACAGGAAACTCGGACGCAATCTGGTGCCGAGCTGGGACGACATCATCGCGGTGCAGCAGCTGTACGGTGAGTGGACGCTACTTTTCCCGGTGATCTGTACAAACCACATTTGTCCTAGTTTCGTACACACTCCTGGACCAGCAGAGTTCAAAATGCATTGCTTTAAACTCTTCTCCTAGATCCCAGGAGACTGTTTCCTTTGTGAAATGGAAAGTGTGTGGTCCTGAGGTCAGGACGAGTTAAACATCACACCTCCACAGAGATATTTAAAGTCCGAGCAGTGGACAGATGACAAACGCCTCCCTCCCTGTCTGACCCAGGACCATTTAAAGATGGTGAAATGAGGCTGCAGTTTAGAGCTATTACCATAATACACAGAACCGATTACGTGAAATAGTGACTTGTTATGAATCCAGACTGTCTTTGAAGAAACACAGAAGTGCAGTAATGTCTACTCCGCTCTGTGGCCCATTAAATCCATAGTCATGGCACCGAGCTGTGAAAAGGCCGGAGAGGAAGCGTCCAAAGGCCACAGCTGCACACACAGAAGGAGAATAAGTAGAATGGCAGAGTCTGTCGAGAGCAAAAACACATCATTAAAACCTGGACATGAGTCAAATATAGCAGACGTCTTTCCAGCAACACATTCAAAGCTCCTGTGAAATAAAACTCATGGTTATGAATGCGATTCAAAGTCCACAGCAAAGAACAGAAGACATTCTGCAGTCACTGTTAGTTTCATTGTTTTCTTGAAAAAAAATTGAAAAACATCAGTCGCCCTGAACTGCATGACAAATAATAAAACACATAGGTGAAAAAGTAACGACAACAGCAAAAAGGAAAACACAACAAATCACAAAACAACACCAAAGAGGTAGGCTCCTGCTTTCGACAACGCTCGTCTCTGATTGGACGGACGTACTGTTTTGTGATTCGTTGTTCTGTTTTCCTAGTTGCTGCTGTGTTTCACACGTCAGGGTCTCTGTGAAAACATGAAATCACAGAGAGTGTTTTATCAGTTTCAGTTCTGTAGCTGCTGGGAATAGTAGGTTTGACCATGAAAATAACACACACACCCACACACGCGCGCACACACGCGCGCACACACGCGCACACACACCCACCCACTCACAGTAGCCTATCTTTAATATAATTATTATCTGTTGTCTCAGTGCTACACGCACAGTGTTTACCTGGGGGTGTGTTGTGTCAGATGAGTGTTGCAGAGTGTGGGAGTGTTACACACGTCCCTGTGTGATGACAAATGCAACAGTTTCTGTTGACTGTGAGTGTGTGAGTGTGTAGTCCCTGGCTCCTGGCATGTGTGAGGCAGGTTTCCACATGTGCCTCAGTGAAGCTCTCCTATTGCTCGTGTTTTTCTCTCATGCTGTTGCACAAGAACATGTCTTTTGAATCTGTTTGCACTGTAAGTAGCTTCTTAACCACCTGACATCCTCTGTGGTGGTACTTTCCCTGCCGTGACCTTGAGGTGCAGCTGTACAGCAGCTGCAGAGGGCCGGTCTGTCTCTTCTCTGAGAACGTTTCTATGGCTGCAGGACAGTCTCAAGATCATCTGGATGATTCAAGTCAAAACCTGATATCCAGCTCGACAGGAGTTTGTAAACAGGTCTCGTCTTTTCTGTCAGACTTCTGAGGAGTTTCCACCCGCTCATTCTCCGGGAAACCTCCTGGCCTCAGCTTCCTAAAATGGTATTTGTCAGCATTGTGTCCCCCCCCCCCCCCCCCCCCCCAGTCTCAGCCGAGCCACTTCTAACACACACATATTATTTTTCAGTTCAGATAAACGGGGTAGGGTTAGGGGGGATTTTAGGTATCTGGCACTACAGAGCAGCAATTAAAAACGCTTTTGTGTTTTGCTTGCTGAACCTGACAACTTGTTTTTATCGCTTCACAAAAAGTTCATCCAGGATTCTTCAGCTGCTGATGCTAAGGTGGAGTTAAGCAGAGTGCGGCGTGCTTTTCTTCTGTTTGCTTCTCGACCTGATCAAACAACCTGACAAAGAGTTCCAGAGACAGACATGGACAAGAACCAGGGCTGACAGAACTGCAGGCGCCGCGAAAAACACTACATCTGCTCAAAGAGATGAGCTGTAGGCAGTGTGTGTGTGTGTGTGTGTCTGTGTGTGTGTGAGAACCATCCCTATAGTGTTGGCATTGTGATCTGAGGCAGCTTGAACATGTCTGCCTCCAGACATGATCTGATTTGCTCAGTAATGAGAAACATTTAAAACCCTGGAAGCTCCACACGTTACAGAACACGCATGAATAGTTTCTTGCTTATTGATATTTCTCTACCTTATAAGACGCTGTATGATTAGAGAGTTTAGTGTGGTGGAAGTGTAAAGATCCTGAGGTACAAGAACAGTCGTACACTGTAACTTACAGAAGTACACTGTAACTTTAAGGACACTTGGAGAGTGCATAACATCGCCAAGGCTGAAACAACCATATTGCAGATACACATTGTGAGATTATCCAGATCCGTACCAAATTTCACCACCTGATCATAGATATTAACACCCGACACATTCCAGATACCTACTGAAAGACACACAGGCAGCAATGTAAACATAACCTCCTTGGTGCAGGTAAAAACAAGTCAAATGTACTTGGAGAATCGATCTTAAAAGAACTCAATGAAGAAATGTTATAATTAACTCTTATATTAATGGATTATTTGAACAATTGAAGCGATTTTACTCAGTGTTAAACACTTTAATCTGCACTGTAATATCTTTTTTATTTAAGACTATATGTCATTTGAATCAAATCTTTGTCTGTTATGTAATGTTGAACTGTGAATGTCAAAAAAAGTACAACGCTTAAGGAGAGTAGCTGAGTATTTGTACTTAGGAACAGTCACTGGCATATAAAGTTCTGTTCTGTATGTGAATATAAGTGGTAAAGAATATATATATATATATCATTCAACTACTTACTTTACAACAAAACTACCTCCTGTATCACTGGTGAATGTAAACAGAGAATAAGGAGGGAGGTTTTCTTTGAGAGAAGTCAGACGTTGAGCTTTTATCTAACTGCTTCTCTACACACACATACGCACACGCACACGCACACACACACACACACACACACACTAAGTGGGGTCTGTGTAGCCAGTTTTCCTCTGCTTCTTGGGTGAGCTGATTTTATCCACCTCCTACAAAATTGTTTGTTCAGCTCCTTGACTCACAACACAACGCGTCTTCCTATGCATCACAGTTTCCTGCTTTTCCTTTTGTTCGGCTTTTGACTGTGTTTCATTCTTCTCGCCTCATGTGCCAGGATTCTGTCGTAAAAATCAGTAAATACATGAGCGCATTGTTGTTTTGGTGCTTGACGTTTTAACAGGTTTAAGGTTGCTGTGTGTGCTCGCTCCGAATCCTTTGTTAATTTCCTGCACTGTTTGTCTTCAAACAATAGTTTGCATCAGCACAGCCACATCCTGAAAAGCACCATTTAAATGTTCACATTTTCCTGCTTAGGCAGAAGTCTCCACTGTTTGTCTTGTAATGTATTCCCATGCTGTTCAGTTAAGCAAATACCTAGATTGCTTTTGGCAAGCATGACAAATTAGACCAGACATGGGCAAAGTTTTAAGTCCGGCCCGCCGAACTTGTCCAAATAATAATTTTTTTAAAATAACAATTTAGTAGCACTTAAATGGCACTTACTTATAGAACTTTGTAGTTTTGCTTTATTTTTGAAGAAATCGTAATTTCTTGATTCTTGTTGTTTTAACCCTCAGGGTTGAATGCACTTATTGTAAGTCTCTTTGGATAAAAGCGTCAGCTAAATTAAATTTGCCCGGGAGTGTGGTGTATAGGGCTCGAAAGGGCACGTGGCTTCCCTTTCTCTTTTTCCCTTTGCCCTGTGAGCCCTTCTGTAAAATGAGAGGATCAAGGAAACCAAAAGTGGACAATGAGCGCCGAGTGTTTAACACGGAGTCGACAACAAAATACTTTTTCACTGATGTCCAATCGAAGGCTGTATGCCTGATATGCCGAGAAACTGTCGCAGTTTTCATTGAGTACAACATCAGCCGTCATTTTGCTACGAAGCATGCTAACTACGCTAGCAAGCAGTCAAGGCAAGAACGGGTGGCTGCAGCTCAGAGGTTGGCGACTAATTTACAGACTCAGCAACATTTTTTTTCACAGACAAAGTAATCTACCAAGGCATGTTTTTTTTGGGGGCATTCGAAATAGCAAAGGCTAGCAAGCCTTTCTCTGAAGGCGAGTTTTTGTTAAATGGCCTTGCAAATAAGTGCTTTGCTACTTTGTAAAGGCCAAATCCTTTCATGTAATGATTTTTCCATGTCATTTATATTAGTTCACAAAATCACTCCATCTGTCTGTTCCTGGCCCGGCCCCTCTGTCAAATTTTCGAACCCATTGTGGCCCGCGAGTCAAAAAGTTTGCCAAGGCACACCATTTAACTGTACCAAGCTGAAGGTATCATATTCACAACAAGCCTGGTTATTTTCCCTCACAATAATAGAATGATTAACTGGGAAATTGGTGAATATGTTTTTATTAAAGCCCTCTACTCAAAATCTTAAAGACGGCGAAATATATCGTGGATTAGCTCATTTATGTGGATTAACACCAAAGTTGAATTGATTCTTAAAGGGATGGTATGGTTGTCTTTCTAATATGGCTGAATTACAAAACACGTGTTCATTTTCCTTGCTATAATAAAAGCCCAGTTGTTGATGTTCTCCCCACAAACATTTCACATGGAGCAGGACTTTAATAAAAGTATAAAACTGACTCGACAAACTAGAAACGAAAAGCATGAAAAACAACTGACACGGATGAAATGCTACTCATTTTATTTCAGTTGACAGAACAGAAGGAAGTGACGTTGTTCATTGTATTTTCCGAACAGGTGAAAGTAGAGCAGTTTATTACTGTGTCTCCCTTTCTAGTTTATTTTTTTGTCCCCAAATAGAATAACTGTATAAAAACAGACACAATATGTTGAATTTACATACAAAACAATGTAAAACCTTATTTTTACAGATTGAAATTTTCTTAAAAAGGTTCAGTTTGTAGAAATAAGTGACATCTAGTGGTGAAGTTTCATGTTGCAGCTTAATGCTCCTCACCTCACCCTCCCCTTTCAAACACGTTAGAGGAACTGTGGTAGCTTCAGCTGTCATAAAAACTCAAAAGGTGTTTAGTTTGTCCAGTCTGGGCTACTGTAAAAAAAAACATGGTGGCCTCTGTACAAATTACTCGCTCCTGAAGTAACTATAAAGTATTTAAATTCAAAGGACCCATTCTAGAGTAAGGAAAACAACAATTCATACAATTTAGATGAAACAAACGAATGAAAACATCACTAGAATTATGTTATATTCAATTTCTACGGATAGGTGCTTTCACCTTAATCTTACACACTGAACCTTTAAAGGTTGTGTAAAAAGAATAAAGGGTTTTACAAATCATTGCTGGACATTTAATGAACAATGACATCAACTGTACATTTGATGTGAAATGTCTGTCAAAAACTGAATATTTCACCATTAACCAAAAGCTGCATTTGCTCATGGCTGGTCAATGGTCTTTCTGATCCACTGATCGTATGGCCCATAACAGAGGTCCATAGATACAACACATGTAGGAGTAAACATTTTAATGACACCGTAAATCTTGTCCTGGTACACCACTCCTCCACCACCCTGTGAAAGACAGACGTGTGTTTATTGCACTTTTTTGCTCAAATTATTATTTCTATTTATATCAAACAATTGAAACTTGTTAAACCTGAAGAAACTAAACAAAGTTTGAACATGTGTACTCACGTGAGTGGCATCCAAAGCAGGTGTATTGCTACACATCCAGTGCTCATGCTTATCCTCTGCGTAGGATTTTGGAAAATCCCGACGCAGAAAGCTTCTGAACGTCTCACAGTCGATGATGTCCGTATCAGCACATTGCAGAGTTGCTGAGTAGAAGAAACGTTTTTAACAGTGAACTCACCACTGGATGATTATTATACTTATTGATACTTTAATAAACTACATTGAACCTATAAGAGTTATTTTGTATAAATAAGCAACACAATATGAAGACAAAGAAAAACCTGAATGATTTAAATATTTGTCTCTTAACAAAACAAGAACAAAAAGGTTATAAAAATAATCCAATAAAATTAATCTCACGTCTTTTATTATTTGGGCCAACCTTCGTGGGACCTGCAATCTGAACCATAGCACCTCTGTAAAAAAACAACATTTTATTAATATATATTTTGAACTATACGTAGTAAATTAATTAACTAATTCTAGTTTTTATTTTCACATGTTCACTGGAAGGATGAGAACTCACATGTTGGGAGGATTTTGACAGTCGGGAAGTTGTACAAGTTTGATACCTTCAACTGCTTTAGGCAGCTTCAGTAACATGAGGTCGTGTTTCTTGCCGTCGTGGAAGAACTCAGGTGGATCTTTGATTTTCACTGCTCTAGGAGGACCAGCAAGCTCGCCGATAAGTGCGACGAACCTCCTACAGGTAAAAGTTTAAACATCACTAAATCGCAGTCAAAAGGTCCAGTTTTAATATTCCAGTTTAATACTGTTGGTCATTGGGCATCAGGACATTTAAGTAAAAGTTGTTTCACTTTCTCACCGTCCTGGCTTAAAGCAGTGAGCTGCAGTCAGAATCCACTGTTCACTGATAAGAGTGCCGCCACAAGAGTCCATGTATTTTCCCTCAATGGCTTTCAGCTGGACATGGTGCAGAAGCTCCTTTGGTCCACACTCTTTAATTCCGATGATTCTCTTCTCCAGATCAACCACTGTGCTCACTGTCACACCTGAATGAGACAGAGAACAACATCTTATCACAGTATCTGACCAAAAGAAAAAGAAGCAGCAGCAGTATTTCTTGGTCAGACCCGGTCATGTCACAAAATGCTTCACTTTCACACCTTGATAAAAGACAGAAATGTGATGCATTGCTTTACTGAAACAGGTTGAAACTAGAACACAGAGAGAATTGCTGCCGACTCACCAAGCCACATGGCAAAGAGAAGAGTTGTGAGACAGGCCATCGCTGTCTTTCACCGTCTCAGTGACTGCCCTTCAGATGCAATAGTTGTGTCTTTTTAAATCTGTTCACGCTGTCCCGTCGGCCTCTGAGGCACCAATCACATTGTGAAGATTTACTGACGCATCCCCATTGGCTAAAGTAATCTGCACATCTATGCTAATTGTTGATCTTTATCAGTTGTTGTTGTCCAGTTGCAATGAATCGCTAGCAGCAGCTAATAATGTTGACAAACGGTTATTTCCTCAAACAAGTTGACAGGTAGTTCTTACAGTTTGGTTTGTGTCTCAAAGGACAGCATGAAAACTATCTCCCTCATTACAGCTTTGCTCTGGTTCCCCAACGGTTCTTGTTGTATTTTATGAGCAGTATTTCAACATTCACAAAAGTCGTACCTTGATCTATGTTACGGGTCCCAAGAGTGGTACCACAGTAGCAAAATATACCTGTGGAAAACAGGTTGCATGCAGCAGCAATGAATACATGGACCATTCAGTTCTTCATCCCAACTGCATCTGCCATGTGGGTGGAAGTGTCCCCCATATAAACAGTCTGGGGTGCAACTGCTCCCGTGCCAAAGGTTCCACCTGAGTGCTGCTGTCATGTCTTACATTACTATTAAAGTAATTAAATAAAATATTCTGGGGCATACCACACACTCCCCCACAAACAAAAAGTGGCTCCTGACACTTGTTATTAGTAGCACAGTTTACAATCGTTCACAATAACATTCGTAACATCAAATACAAAGCGTATCATTACTCAAAACTTAAACGTGAAGGCACATTAGTAATGGTAAACATATGTAAATTTACAGTGTCCATCAATCATTCAATAACAGTGGATAGGGTAGGTGATTGGCAAGTATGTAGGATGAATGATAGGTGTGGAATGAAATGGTTGCAAGTAAGACTGTGGATACTGGTGAGTGTAAACTACGGGCTGAGTCCCTATTGCACTCACAGTGACGCATGGCTGGTAAGTTGGTTGACCCAGGGAGGTGTAAGTGAACCTCTGGCCAGGGCGTCTGTCTCTAGTAGACCTTCTCAATGTAGGCTGAGACCCTTGGACCTCTATGTTCGAGTCATAAGCCTGAGACTGTTCCTGCTCATTGTAAGGCTGATGTTCCTCAGTGTACGGCACTCTGTCATCTTGTCCTTGTGCTTCCTCAACGACACTTCCTCTCTCAGACGCAAGCTCATCGAGAACAGGTTCCTCCAGGCAAGCTCCAATCTGCTCCGGGTGGTTTTGGGTCTCACCGATTACTCTTTGGTGCAGCATGTCATTACCAACTCTTGGTACTTCCCTTGGCATCCGTAGCCAATACCGTGGTCTTTCCTCTTCGTCATCTGAGTCTGTTGTGTCATCGTTCTGTGTCTGTTCACTTGTTCTCACAGGTTTTGAGATTTCCTTTCTCCTTTGTGACTTTGCAGGTGCGACAGAGGTTGGTTGCTCTACAGGTAAGTCATTTTCTTGCAGCAACAAGTTTCGGTGGAGGGTGCGGATGGGTCGGCCCCCTGTCTCAGGACTCACTTTATAGACTGGGTTATCACCAATCTGGTCTCTGATGATGTAGATTGTCTTTTCCCAGTAGGACTTCAGTTTGCATGGACCTCCTCTTATGGAAACATTGCGAACAAGGACGCGGTCACCTGGCTGAAGAGTCACACCTCGGTTCTTTCTATCATAATAGTGTTTTCCTTTGGCACTTGACTGCTGGCTGTTTGTGCTCGCTATCCTGTAGGCCTCGACCATTTTCTCTGCCCATTTTTCTGCATAACCTGTTGGTGTGTTTGTTTCTTCCTCTGCCACCAACCCGAAGAGAAGGTCAACAGGAAGACGTGGATGGTGACCATATAACAGAAAATATGGCGAGTAGCCTGTTGACTTGTGTTTGGTACAATTGTACGCATGAAGGACATGAGGCAGGTGATCCTTCCAGCTCTCTTTCTCTTTCTCACCTAGGGTTCTGAGCATTTGCAACAGAGTTCGATTGAACCTCTCTGCAGGGTTGCCTTGTGGATGATAAGGGGAGGTCCTGGAATGGTTCACGCCGGAAAACTGTCTAAGAGCTCTGAACAGTTCATTTTCAAACTCCTGGCCCTGATCATGGTGCAGTTTAGAAGGGTATCCAAACCGGGGGACGAAGTCATTAAAAATCTTGTCAGCAGCAGTTTTGCCGGCCTTGTTTCTGGTGGGGTATGCTTGGGCAAACCTAGTTAAGTGGTCGACTACCACCAGGATATACTCGTATCCACCCCTGCTGGTCTCAAGGTGAAGAAAGTCTATACAGACGAGTTCAAGAGGCGAATTTGATGTTACACTTCCCATAGGTGCTCTGTCATTTAAAGCTGGCTTTTTCCTCTTTATACACTGACACTTTCTGGTGATGTACTCTTCAATGTCCTTACTCATAAAAGGCTAATAAAAACGCTCTCTTGCAAGACTAAGAACTCTCTCAACACCAACATGTCCCATGTTGTCGTGCAAGTGCGTGAGTGCTGTCTGTCTAAAGGTGGCTGGCAAGACTAGCTGTTTGCGACCAAGTGTTTTCCTGTATAGAAGGCCATTCTCTATATACAGCTTACTCCACTCTCTTGAGAGTTTTCTTGTCTGTTTGTCCAAAGATCTGCGTCTGTCGTCAGTCAGTTCTGTGTCATTCTCTTTTAACTCTAAAATTTTCCCAATGGCAGGATCTTTTCGCTGCTCGTCTACCAGTTCATTATGGTCAATTACAGGGAAAGGTTCTGTGTGTGTCTGCTGTTGAGAGGGGATGTTAAGGCTGGCTACCCATGCTACTTCCCCCTGCTGGGCTGTCCTAGCACCCTCCCAGGTGGCGCACACTGCCTCCTCTGACCATCCCTCTGAACACTGACTCATGTAGGCATTGATATCATAGGGACAACGAGAAAGGGTATCTGCATCAACATTCAGTTTGCCTGGCTTGTATCTTATTTCAAAGTGAAAGTCTGAAAGCTGACCAACCCAGCGATGTCCTGTTGCATTAAGCTTAGCCGTGCTCATAACATAAGTCAGAGGATTGTTATCGGTGAAGATCGTGAAGTGAGGGGCATAAAATAGGTAGTCCCTAAATTTATCGCAAACTGCCCACTTTAAGGCTAAGAACTCAAGCTTACCACTGTAGAGATGATAACTCTGCTCTGCTGGTGTTAACGTGCGAGACCCATAGCCAATCACCCTCATCTTTCCGTCCTGTTTCTGGTAGAGGATTGCTCCAAGACCTTGTTGAGAGGCATCGGTGTGAAGTATAAAGGGTTGGTTGAAGTCTGGGTACCCTAACAATGGTGGGTTGGTTAGAATGGCTATGAGGCACTCAAGTATCTGCTGGTGTTGATTATTCCATTCCACTGGGGTACGTGAAAGCAGTTGAGGCCCCTTTGTTTTCCCCTTGACAGGCTTGGGTTGTGTTATGTCGGGCTTTACCTGAAGCAGCTCATATAGTGGTCTTGCTATACGTGAGAAGTCTTGAACGTATGCTCGGTAATAGCTTAGAAACCCTAGCAGCCTCCGAACATCTCCTACTGTCCGTGGAGTTTTCTCCTTCAAAGCTTGAACTGCCTGAACATCTTTTGGATCTACTCTCACTCCATTTGCAGACACTAGCCGACCAACGTATCTGACCTCGTTGCGAAATAACTCACACTTTTCTGGCCTCAACTTAACCCCGTGGCGCTGTAAAGCTTGGAGTACACGGCGCAGCACCTCAACATGCTCTTCGAAATCATCGAGATTCGGGATGCAACACTCATACCTCAGCGTCTCAAGTATTTCCTCCAAGCTTCTTTGAAAGGCTGCTGGTGCATTTGACAACCCAAACGGTATTCTGACCCATTTGTATAAACCCCAAGGGGTCCTGAAGGCAGTGAGATGTCTCGAACCTTCTGCAATAAACCCTTGGTGGTAGGCTTTGCCCTGGTCTAAGATGGAAAACCAGCTATAGCCCCCAAGTGAATCAATCAAGTCCTGAATACGGGGAAGGGGATGTCTGTCTGGCACAGTCTTTTTTTTAAGCAGTCGGTAGTCAATACAAAGGCGTAATGATCCATCTTTCTTTCTGACACAAACAATAGGGGCAGCATATGGCGACTTAGACTTTACAATCCACCCTTTCACTAACAACTCCTGGATGTATTCTTTTACTTCCTTGAACAGTGGCTTAGGAATGGAAGAATAAGCTCTCTGAACGGGAATATCATCGCTTAGCCTGACTGACATCTGGAGAGAGGGGATGCATCCAATATCACCACTGTCTTGGGCAAATGCTGCCGCTTCCTCATGCAGCATCTCCTCAACTAGATGTTGTTGTTCTTGAGTAAGATGGCTGAGGTCAACGGGTGGTCGCCACGGCTCATTTGTGGGAACCCTGGGAGCGGTGACTTTATGGACATCAGCCCTTACTGTTGTAACCTGTGGTGTCTCTACTTGTGGTGTCATTGTCCCACCCATCTCTATTACTTTTGCTATATGTTCGATGGAGCCCAGCAAAGTTCTCTTTGGGAGGGTGATTTCACGCTTAGTGTGATTGGAGATGGGCACATAAACAAGAGGCCACCTGTTCTTACTGATCTCTAACAAGATCAGTAAGAAAAGTTCCCCACACTCAGCTGTTGTAAGCTAGTACTTTCTTCTGGGGATTCATATAGGACAACAGAGTCAGAGGTGTCAAAGCTAGGTGGTACTCTGCAACGTACACATAATGTTTTTCCAGCTGGGATAGTCACATCTTCCCTGCCTACTCTGATTGTTGCAAAACTGTGATCTGGTTTCTTTTCGGCCTGAATGAAATTAACCATTGCTTCGGCTTGTTTTTCTTCCACTCCAAGGGCTCTTCGAAGGAGATCTATAATAGTGGCGTGTGCATCAGTCGAAGACTCTTGTCCATTTATAATTTCCTGGAGAACATTAGCTCCTAATAAAGGCTGGGGGAGACTGAGCTGGCTGACCAGGAAGGGGACCTGAATTGCAAGGTTTGGATTGTCGTTTCCAGTGAGGTTGACTGTAAGCTCCACCCATCCATCATATGGAATTGACTGTCCATTGGCCGCATATACATTCAGGCTTTCCCCTTGGTCAAGGAGTTCTTCTAGTGGTCGAGCTGGGTGATTGGGGATAAATTTCTCTCTCCACGACCTGTCAATGATGCTTACTTGTGAGCCAGAATCAAACAAAACTGTAGCTGCATAGCCACTGATAAAACATTTGAGCAAACTTTTTCTGCCTATCAGTGGTGCTGTGCGTATGGTCATGTCAGGGGTCTCTGGTGCTTTTTGGGGGAAAGTGTCACCAGCTCTTTTGTCCCATCTTTGGCGTTTTGAGTAACGCTGCTTACGTGTGGGGGTTATTGGTTGGGACTGGAATTCTCGAACGGCCTCTGGTTGTCCCTTAGCAGAGGTCGGTTCACGTTTCCCTGCTGCCTGGTTCTTTTTAAGCAGCCAACAGCCCGATGTCCTGGGTCCCCACATACAAAACAGTGGTTACAGTTCTCTAAGCCCTGGTGTCGACAGTTGGAACAGATGGGTATTTTACCCTTCCTGTCTGGTGTGGAAGGAAGAATTTGTCTGGGAATGGATGTAAGCGGGCTGTGTGCTTGCGGCTGACCAAGCATATGGACAGGTACGGACTTTGATTGGGTTATGTGCATAGCTGTCGTTTGCTGGTCCATTAAAGCTGCAACCATGTTGGTCAGAGTCTCAACCTGAGGACTGAGCTGTTGAATTGTCTGGTGTTCTTTCTTATGCACAGTTTGCTCTATATCATCCACTCGCACACTGTGTGAATGTGTTGCTTTCTGTCTGAGACCATAGCCTAGCCTGCGCTGGTGCTCATTTTCATCACTGAGAATCTTCATAACTTGACTGACAATGTCTTCATCAGTCACTTGATTGTTCGAGAGGAGTGGTCTCAACTGTTGCCTGATGTCTGTGTGTTTAGATCCTAGGCCCTGGTAGATGGTGTTGAGGAAAACTTCCTGGATGGTTCTCGGGTCATAGTGAATGTCTGTGTTGGCCTGCTTTGACTGAAAGATGATTTTCTGTTTGAGTCCAATCATGCGATACAGAGACTGTTGAGGCGGTTCTTGTTCACTTTGTTTGGCACACATTAGTTCCTGGAACAGTTCCGTACTGGCCTTCTCACCAAGATGCGGCCTGAGGAAGCCCTTGAGTTCACCGATTGTGAGGTCATCTTTAAGGGTGAGCATGTCTTTGAAGACACCTGGTTTAACTATCCTCAGCACAGCTCGGATCACTTCTGTGCCTGTGAAACCCTCCCTGACTCCCTCGTCTATCTGCTTACAGATACTGCTATATGTGATGTCAGAGCTTTTATCCCCAATCTGCCCCCCATGTATCTTAAACTCCCTACGCTGAAGATGGGAGAGGTCCTTTAAAGAAACCATCCTCTCACTATCGATTGTAGCTGGGATATGATGTGGCAGTTGGTGTGGCCTGGGCTCACCTAGACTGTGCTGTGCTGCATTTGCTATTTCTTTGTAGTGTTGTAGCCTCTTGCCTAGCTCATCATGCATTACTTGGAGCTGGTCCACATTTTGACTGGTGGTGTCTGTGCTACGGTTAGTGTCCTGTATGTTCTGGACTGTGGCTGCTGGAGTAGCAGTGTCGTGTCTGGTGTTTGGAATATCACTGGTAGCGTCATGTGACCCAGGAGTTTGATCTATGATGTGATCTGTTGTAGTTGTGAGTGTCTCATGTTCCTGAGTTACCCCATTTGTTATTACAACTGTATTACGAACCTTAATTATGTCACGTACCAAATCATTCAACATTAACAACTGACTCATTCCCCCATCCTCCGAACTGAGTAAAGTTTTAGAGTTAATATAGTCAAAGATATATTCAACACAACCTTCTTCATCAGTGGACTTCAGGTCGGGTGTACTTGGGTTGTCAGCTGCGATGTCCCGTGCCAGCTGGTATGTGTCGCTGCCCGAGAGTTGAAACAAGTTCTTTTTGATGGTCCATACGAGTTCTCTGCGTGCGGTGGACATGATGTGTGTGATGAAACAGCAGTGCGGTTCCCTTGGAAGAATGAAGACCCTCCTTGGACTCTGATCTCCCCTCGTGGACACCCACCAGCTGTTGTCACGGCTGCAATCACGTCACCTCGCCTTGGCCTCGTGGTTCTGATATCACTGGATCTGCTCCCCTTGATGATTCTTGTGGAGAGAGATCCCTGACGAGCCCCCAAAATTTGTTACGGGTCCCAAGAGTGGTACCACAGTAGCAAAATATACCTGTGGAAAACAGGTTGCATGCAGCAGCAATGAATACACGGACCATTCAGTTCTTCATCCCAACTGCATCTGCCATGTGGGTGGACGTGTCCCCCATATAAACAGTCTGGGGTGCAACTGCTCCCGTGCCAAAGGTTCCACCTGAGTGCTGCTGTCATGTCTTACATTACTATTAAAGTAATTAAATAAAATATTTTGGGGCATACCACACTACGCCTTTCTGACACAGAGTCAACAACGATTTTAATGTTTTTCCATCAGTTTCAATGAAAGAAGCAGGCAATTCACTGGACGACTAACAGGGATTTTCTTACAATACAAAATGATCCCCATTTAGCATCTTGACAGATATTGTATTTCCAGTTTATCTTAAAAAACACAGCTTGTACTGTTTCGACCGTTTTTCTGACTTGCAGATTGAAGAAAGATTTCAGTCGAAGGACGACCAAAGAGAAACAGCCAGTCACCAATACAGCAGAAGTAAAAAAGAGAAGTGTCTCTACAGGTCAATTCTACACACAGGTCCACAGTCTGACAAAAATTTAATATGAGAATTATTTGACTTTACGTGAATCTGTTCAATTACTTGTGAATCCCTAAAGTTTTTTCTGTGATGGAAAAGGATTCAAACTAAAGCTGAGCCTTCGGTCCGTCCATTGTCATCAACTTGTCCTGGCTTAGGTTGCACCGGTAGACAACCAACAAGTTTTGCTATCTTATTAATGCACCCTAAATATAAAATGTGGAAGGCTTTACAATTTACCTCAGACCAGGTTTTGATTGGTAAACCGTGCCATGGTCTTTTGCAGCCTCAAGATACCAATGCTCCTATAATTAGTGTGACCGAATCCACTACGAGTTGGCCTGAAGATATCAAGACTGGGTTCTTTATTACTCCCTCTAAGTAGATTGTGTTTGTTCATGTTTAAGGGACTAATATCTATGATTGTCCAACCATTGTGAGACATGAACTCTGGAGAATGACTGGACATCTTAAGCCTTGGCAGAGGTATGTGCTCTCTATGTGCAATTTCTAGTTTATTGGTTGTTTTTTTGTCAGCAGGATTACCTTAAACTAATGAAACTAAGTGTAAGGATGGGACATGGGCCAAGAAAGAACCCATTTGATTTTAGCGTGAATCTGGACAAAGATGCTGACCTAGGAATTGTTTTAATTTATATATTTAACCAAAATTGAGCGTCCTATATACATATTATACATATATGTATATAGGACGCCATGTTGGTGAATCCCATGTTTCACCAACATGGGATTCTTTTGCTGAATAGATTATGTTGTATTTTATCTTGTTTAGTTGGTGAGACATGTACTGAGTGTCCTTCTAATTTCAAATTGAAACATAGAGCATGTAGAATAAAAATACTTTAAGTGTGGATCATGCATTAGTCTACAAGGAACATTTTCAGAAAGAGCTGGTGGTCCCATAGACAAAAGAAAGATTTCAGATAATCGTGACGCGTTCTGGTTACACTTACAGCTGTTATCTCTGAAAGCCATCCTGAGAACTTGCTCTGTTTTTTACTTTTCATCCTTACTTGCAGATTGGACATAGAGATTTCCCGGCTCAAACACTTGTCAGCTTCGTGTCAACAGATGTGAAAAGGGGAACAAGTGGTTTAAATAAGAGAACAAACAGTTGCCATCAGAACTATTGCAAAAGAAATGCCAATTTCGAAATCAATCGGTTAGAACAACAACGACAACAAGACGTGGCACACAAAACTGAGAGAATACAGGTATCTCAGGATAAAATAGAGGAGCCATGTAGGTAGAGGACACTGCCAAAGATGACCAAACATTTTCAATTTGAAAAGTCAACAAGATTAACGAGTTTTAAAGCGCCCATGTGTTAAATACCTTTTCTGGGCTTTTACCATCCATAATGACTTGAAGGGGTCATCGCCCATTATTTGGAAATGGGCGTGGCAAAATGGCTCAACAGCGCCACCTGGAATGCAGATTCTAGGTTTCCACATGACTTATCATAGAAAAAAGCTCCAAGGAGCATTATGAAAAAAGCAACAGGAAGCCCGCCATTTTGGATTTATCACAACAAGATGGAGATATGAACTTGCTCGAATTTCAACTTTTCGCCACACCGTGAGACCGTGGCTTGGCGTCAAAGTTTGATGACACGCCATCAAAACACGAGCTTCAGTATCTTGGACATATTTGGTCTGATCGAGTCCAAACTAGACACATTAGACAAGAGTCGCGACCTGATGACATCTACACATAAATCATGACTTAAAATCACAGCACCACCTGCTGGCTACAGGAAGTGAAGCTATTATACTTGCCGCAGTGCGCAAACGCATGCAACGCGGAGACGAGCGCTTGGTCATCGAACGCTCTCTCTTCACCGACCGCAACAGGCTTGAAATCGCCTGTGTGCTCGGGCCCGTTAGTGCTACAACGTAGCCCTAGTTTCTGTTTGTAATTACTTTTTCAGTCCAACAAATAAGTTCTGTGAGGAAAAGCAGACTCTATCTACCAGCATCACCAGCAGCGGCACCCAACAAAGTGCACTTAACCTGGGCTGGAATAAAACTGAGATTTTACTGTCTTGTTCTCAATATGGTGAAATGCAAATCACATTGTCATGCTATGGTAAAAGCAGAGTTGTTGATTGAACTATTTTGATGCATTTGTTTTATCTTCCCACAGGTGTTCCACGTGGAGATGAACTTAAATAGATAAACAATGCATGAAAAAGTAAAGTAAATCCATAAAACATGTTTTTTACATGTTTTAGGGTAGTCATTCAATTCATGGTACTAAAGGTATGAAAAAACATTGACTAAAGAAGTTTTACACTGTTCAGGAATTTGTTTCATGTATGTAGTTTGACTTTGACACTAAAACCTTAAAAACAACAAGCCACAAATGCATTGATACTCATTTTATTTCAGTTGACAGAACATTGGGAAAAGAAAGTCAAATTTATCATTTTCTTTTTAATATTGGTAAAAGAAGAACAGACTATTATTATGTATACCGTTATAGTTTTGTTTCCAATACGATGACTGTATGATAACAGTAGCCATCTTTAGAATTTACATATGGGAAAATGCACAATTGTTTATTTTTACATTGATTAGATTGATACGTGATTGTATTTCCTATACAATCACATAACAAATGTTTCACAAATTAACAAATGATAGTTAAAGATTTAATAAACAATGACATCAACTGTAAATTTAGATGTGAAATTTCTGTTGAATAACTGAACATTTCACCATTAACCAGAAGCTGCATTTGCTCATGGTTGCTTGATAGTATCCTTGATCCACTTCAAGTATGGCGGATAACAGAGGTCCATAGATGTAGCTGGTGCAGCAAAGGCATGTGTAGGATGACCCATTACATGGACACCATAAATCCTGTCCCTGTACACCACTCATCCACCAGAGTCACCCTGTGAGAGACATACGTGTGTTTATTGCAGTTTTTTGCTGTAATCATTAACATTTCTTTTTTTAACAAACAATTGACACTTGCTATAGCTGAAAAAATTAAACAAAGTTAGAAGACATGTACTCACGCCACCTGTATCCATCGAACGTGCTCTGTAACAGAACCAGTGCTCATGTTTTCGACGTTGACAGTCGGCGATGTTCATTTCAGCACATTGCAGAGTGTCTGAAGAACTAGGTACTGAAGAGAAGAAAAGTTTTTATCAGTGAACTCACCACTGGAGAATTATTATACTCATTGATACTTTAATAAACTACATTGAGCCTAAGATATTTTTTTGTATAAATAAATAAGCAACACTATGAAGACAGAGAAAAACCTGATTGATTTAGATATTTTTCTCTTAAAAGAAACAAGAACACAAGTAAAAAAAGATTATAAAAATAATCCAATAACATGAAACTCACCTTTTTCATAATTTGGGCCAAGTATCCAGTGACCGTGACCTGCCACCTGAACCACAGCACCTCTGTAAGAAACAAAAAATGTAAATTAAAATATAGTTTGAAACTATAAGTAGTAAGTTAAATAATTGTTGTTTTTATTTTCAAATATTCACTGGAAGGATGAGAACTCACATCTTGGGACGATGTTGACAGTCGGGAAGTTGTACAGGTTTGAAACCTACAACTGCTTTAGGCAGCTTCAGTAACACGACGTCGTGTTCCGGGTCATTGTTGAAGATCTCAGGTGGATCTTTGATTCCCACAGTAAAAGCACGATGCACGCCTATAATTGCGGTGATCGTCCTACAGGGAAAACTATAAACATCACAGTCAACATAACATATTTTAATACTGTTGGTTATTAATCAAAGTTTCACATCAAACCATTAATGACCGGTGCATAAGAGCATTAAAGTAAAAGTTTAATCACTTTCTCACCCTCCTGGCTTTAAGCAGTGGAATGCAGTCAGAATCCATCGGTCACTGATCAGAGAGCCGCCACAAAGGTGCAATCGTCGGTCCATATCAGTGATTATCAGCTTGACATGGTACTGACGCTCATTTGGTCCACACTCTTCACCTCCGAAGATTCTCTTCTCCAGATCAACCACTGTGCTCACTGTCACACCTGAATGAGACAGAGAACAACATCTTATCACAGTATCTGACCAAAAGAAAAAGAAGCAGCAGCAGTATTTCTTGGTCAGACCCGGTCATGTCACAAAATGCTTCACTTTCACACCTTGATAAAAGACAGAAATGTGATGCAATGCTTTACTGAAACAGGTTGAAACTAGAGCACAGAGAGAATTCCTGCCTACTCACCAAGCCACATGGCAAAGAGAAGAGTTGTGAGACAGGCCATCGCTGTCCTTCAACGTCTCAGTGACTGTCCTCCAGATGCAACAGTTGCGTCTTTTTTAATCTGTTCCTCTGTCCCGTCGGCCTCTGAAGCACCAATCACATTGTGAAGATTTACTGACGCATCCCCATTGGCTAAAGTAATCTGCACATCTACAGTATGCTAATTGTTGATCTTTATAAGTTGTTTTTGTCCCATTGCAATGAATCGCTAGCAGCAGCTAATAATGTTGAAAAACGGTTATTTCCTCAAACAAGTTCAAAGTTAGTTCTTACAGTTTGGTTTGTGTCTCAAAGGACAGCATGAAAACTATCTCCCTCATTACAGCTTTGCTCTGGTTCCCAACGGTTCTTGTTGTATTTCATGAGCAGTATATCAACATTCACAAAATAAGTCGTACCTTAATCTACGCCAGACATGGGCAAAGTACGGCCTGTTGGGCTTTTTAATCTGGCACGCCAAACATTTTTTTTTATTAAACTTTCAATTTTGTAGCACTTAAATGGCACGTACTTATAGAAATTTGTAGTTTTCCTTTTTTTGGAACAAATCGTACTTTCTTGATTCTTGTTGTTCTGGGTTTGAACCCTCAGGGTTGAATGCACTTATTGTAAGTCGCTTTGGATAAAAGCATCAGCTAAATTAAATTTGCCCGGGAGTGTGGTGTATAGGGCTCGAAAGGGCACGTGGCTTCCCTTTCTCTTTTTCCCTTTGCCCTGTGAGCCCTTCTGTAAAATGAGAGGATCAAGGAAACCAAAAGTGGACAATGAGTGCCGAGTTTTTAACACGGAGTCGACAACAAAAAACTTTTTCACTGAAGTCCAATCGAAGGCTGTATGCCTGTATACCAATAAACTGTCGCAGTTTTCATGGAGTACAACATCAGCCGTCACTTTGCTATGAAGCATGCTAACTACGCTAGCAAGCAGTCAACGCAAGAACGGGTCGCTGCAGCTCAGAGGTTGGCGACTAATTTACAGACTCAGCAACATTTTTTTTCACAGACAAACTGCGATTAAAGAGTCATCTACCAAGGCATGTTTTTGGGGGGGCATTCGAAATAGCAAAGGTTAGCAAGCCTTTCTCTGAAGGCGGGTTTTTGTTAAATGGCCTTGCAAATAAGTGCTTTGCTACTTGGTAAAGGCCAAATCCTTTCATGTAATGATTTTGATCATTTATATTAGATCACAAAAACACTCCATCCATCTGTTCCTGGCCCGGCCCCTCTGTCAAATTTTGGAACCCATTGTGGCCCGCGAGTCAAAAAGTTTGCCCACCCCTGAATTAGACTCTAGCATACAGGACTGTTTGTTTAAATAACAATCGCTATGATAACACCACTTCTGTTTGACTTGTTGTCTGAGGCCTTTTCTTTTCATCGTTCATCGTGTTTTCTTTGTTTCCCCCTCAGGTAAGCCTACAGGTGAGCGCCCGGTGAGGCTGCCGGGTCAGGTGCTGCACGCCGCCCTGCAGCAGTGGGAGTTCACCGAGCTTCACAACAGGCACAAGACCACAGAGCAGCCTCTCTACTGCCAGGGCGTCTTCGATGCCATCACCATGGGTACGCTTCCAAAATAAACATGATTAGTGTTATAATAATAATACTGTTTTTGTTTGTTATATTTTTTGTTTATCCAGTAAGTTATTCTGATGAAAGTTGATCTGATTAAAGCCCTGGGACAAGTTAATCAAAGTAAAAATATGAAAAATGGCCACTAAATGCAAAATGGAGGGCTTCCTGTGCAGTTGTTATAATGCCCCTTGAGACTCTTTTGTTTGTCTGGTGTTGATACACCTGGGCTACGATTTTTGTGAAGATCGGTCAAAGGGAAACCTAGGGGCTGTCTTCCAGGGGGCGCTGTTGAGCCAGTTTGCCATGCCCATTTCAAATGACTCCAGAATACCAAAATATCCGTAAGCCTTGAATTTCCTGCAAAGTTTCATGTTTTTTTTAGGCCTCCCGCCTGGTGTAGCTGAAACAAGATCTTTTTTATTATTATATCTGCTACACAGTCAATCTACCCAGTAATTTAACCTTTGTGCTATTTTGTATGTGCATCCAGACCAGAATGACACGGTGCTGGTGTTTCGGGCCGGCGTGTACTGGACGGTGTCGGCTGATGGCAGCGTGAGCGACCCGCTGCCCCTCCGTCAGCGCTGGCCCGACCTCCCTCCCGCCATCGAGGCCGCTGCCTTCTCTCCACTGGACTCCAAGTGGTACTTCTTCAAAGGTGCTGCTTCACTGAGCTCATTGATGCCACTCACGCTTCCTTTTAAAGACATCCTCTCTAACCTGACTCCATGCATTTGTTAAAGCCCAAAATAGATTTTTACCATGGCTTTTTGAGTAGGAAAGAGCTATTTAAAGACATTATACTGCACCTCGGCCTCAGCTGTAATTGCTTAAGGAGTTTCACCTTTGTGCTAAAGGAAAACAAACATCTGAAGGTTTCTACAAGTTTAACTTTCCCATTGAAAATCAAAAGGCGTTTTCTGAATTCACTTATCTGCTAAAAAGACTCTCCTGAGGCATTGTTTACTCTCCATAAATCATTTCCACCTTCCTCTCCATCATGTGTCCTCTGAGAGGTGAAGGACACACTGCAGACACGTTACTGTCTCAAGCAGCAGACTGCATTTCTCAAAACACTGAGCTGTCTGTCCTCTGTCAGGGTCATTTTTTATTTTAAAATGACTGATAGGATTTTGATGGAAATCTTGGTGTAAGTGTCATAAAAGAGGAAAATGACAAAGTGAATTTGTGCAGCGGGTTTTGTGTTTACGGATGTTTTTCTTTTAGGTTATCTTTTTTTTCATTATATTACATGTTATTTAGCTGACACTTTTGTCCAAAGCGACTTACATATTTAGTACACTCAACATTTATGAGGGGCCATTTTAGGGGTTCAGTATCTTGCCAAGGACACTTCGGCATGCAGATGGGGAAGAGTGGGGATTGAACCGGCAACCTTCTTGTTGGAGAACTCCCACTCTACCCCCTAGGCCTCACCGCCCCTTTTCCCATGTATTTTGTAAATTTGTAACCAAGTTAGTTTTATTATTATTATTAGTAGTAGTAGTTAGAGTTGCAAAATTCCGGGAATATTCAAAGTTGGAAACTTTCCATGGGAATTAACGGGAATAAACGGGAATTAATGGGAATTAACGGGAATAAACTGGAAATGTTGTGGGTAATTTATACTAACTGTATTTACCTTGTCATATACAGACATAAATATAAACATATTGTTTTGTCATAGGCTGATTTGAGCCCTGAGGAAACTTTGGGCACTTGACTATATGCTTCAGCAATGTGTGGCATTCTTAACATAGGTCTTTGCACAGTATTTGCAAATGTACACAACCTTTCCTTCTACATTGGATGAGGTGAAATGTCTTCACACATGAGATAGTGCACGTGGCATTGTTCTGTAGAATAAGGTGAGAAAAATTTTGTTTAAAAAAACACTAATGACATGCCAGAGATATAAATAGTTAGCCAAACAATTGGAATCGTCTGTAAACATATTTTACAATTGATGGATAAATGAATGGAAATAGGCTAGATGAACAGATGAACAATCCTCAATCAGCATGCTAATATATTTTCCCCAGTAATATCATCGAAACTTACCTGACTAGTCCTGCACAATACAGCAGGCCTCAATAGTGCTGTAGTGTGAAGGATGCTGGGAGTTATCTGTGCATGTGATGGAAGAATGCACAGTGGAGGGTTGAAATTCAACGTGCAGCGTGTGCTGCATTCCATACATCTTTAAAATAGAGTTTTGAATGATGTTTTTATTGCTCAGCGTTTAATTTGCGTATTTTTTCCCAAAATTCCCAAGCTAAACTTCCCATGGAAAGTTTCCGGAAAGTTTCCGGAAATTTACCGGAAACTTTCCGCCCCCTTGCAACCCTAGTAGTAGTATTAAATGTTGAGTACTGAACTCATTTGATGCATGAGCTCCTATAATTATATCTTTCATTATAAAACATAAAACATATCCTGTTATAAATCCTCCTCCTCTCATGCAGGGAAGCGGATGTGGCGCTACACGGGGAACCGTCTGGACTCCGGCTTCCCGAAGAGGAGCAGCGAGCTGGGGCTGCCCCACCACCCGGACTGTGCCTTCTTCTACGCCCCGCTGGGTCACATGGTCCTCTTCAAGGGCTCCCGCTACTCGGTGCTCAACCTGCGGACCCTGCGCCAGGAGCCCTACTACCCCCGCAGGCTGGCGGACTGGACCGGGGTCCCACAGGGGACCAACGGGGCCCTGACGCGTTCGGGGGGGCGCCTCTATCTGTTCAGGGAGCAGCGGTTCTGGAGGTTCGATCCGCTCAAGGTGCGGGTCACCAGGGAGGGTCAGTGGGCTCAGGACCTCAGCTGGACCGGCTGCAGCAACACGCCTCAGAGCAATAACATTCTGTGACCAGCAGGTGGAGCTGTAAGCTTGAGATAAAGTGCAATTGGTTGATGTGTTGACTGTAAAATACCGAAAGGTGGTACTGTTTGTTTTTTTGTGTCTAAAACCCACATTGAGTTTATATGTTGTAAAAGTCTTTTTAAGTCTGGCTCAAAAGGTCATATCTCAAAAGGGTTGCCGTTGATTTGTATATTTTGAAGCACATACATTATTTACACTGCCGAGAATTATTATTACTGTATATGGATGTGCAATTGTAGCGTTTTTATACAGTTTAAACAATAGCAGGACTGTGCATGCAGATCAACAACTGTTTGTATGTGGGGACACTACACAGACTTTTCATCTTTTAAATCCATATGTTTTCCACCTGTAGTATTTACACACTGACAGAGAAACTAACACACCTGTACTTAAACCATCTCGTCCAGTGTCACTAACACATGTAAGAAATTGTAGAAATAATTCACTTAAGCCTGTGATTGTGTGCAGCCATTAGTTGCTCATTGACAATATGCTGAATTCATTATATAAAGTGTAGGCAAGTGTAGGAGAACAGGTAGGTGAGTCATCAAGTGTGATGGCAGGTAGATGTAAATATTATAACAAAGCTGACAACAGTTTCTATCACAGACTTAAAGATGGACGACTTGTCACCGCCTCTTCCTGCTATCCAGAAATCAGGCCAAAATATCCCAGATACGAATGCCACCATCTTGCCCCAAGGACGTAATTTGAAGCCAGAGTCTGAGCAGTAGCGTTTGGGGGTGGAGCCACGTCAGCAAAGTCCCTCTTATGTCACTCATGACGTTTCAAACCATTTTGCTTGAATAACTAATTAAAACAAAACTTATAGAACACTTAAACCACCTAGAAATGAACATGCTATCTAACTAAAATTATTTGACATGTTCTTTGACTTTTAAGTTCGGTCAGTGTCCCGAAGAGGAAGGATGTATGACCTATACTGCAGCCAGCCACCAGGTGGCGATCCAGACAGTTTTGCTTCACTTTTGGGAGGTGTCGTCAGTCTTTATATTCAGTCTATGGTTTCAACAGTGTGATGCATAAAAGAGATGTGAATTCTGTTCAAAATATCCAGCACTGCACTATAAATGTAGATCACCAGCTAACTCACTGTACCCACAGCTACTGAATTCTAAAATACCTGATTATTACTGTTTCTTTATAATTTAACAACATGAAGCCAATTTTCTTTAACGGTCTTTAATTCTTGGTCCAAAAATAATTTCTCTGCATCACTGAACATTGGAGACACTGAACATTGTCACAGTTGATTCTCCCTAACTCAGCATTCTTCTCTTTTTCCAGTAAGACCCATTAACTGTAAACAAATTCACATGTTGGAGCTGCACTGCGCATCCACTGTCATATATCATATTGACCAGTAGCAGCTCATACTGTACAATATTCACTCATATGCATTTGACTCAGAAACTGGCCACAATCCACAGATTAAGTCCAGAGGGAAAGTTTTAACATAATGTGTGTAGGAGACCAAACCAAAGTAGAGAAAAATCATTTAACCTCCCCCCTCTACCTAATATAATGTTGTCTTTAATTAGACTAGTCTCTAAACAGATTTAATCACTGCAATGATGCTGTGCACTGTGCAAAGTGTGTGTGTCGTCTGCTGCCATCTGTTGTGTGTGTGTGATCAGTCCAATACTTGCATCTTAAGTTTTCACTTAGGATAAACTCTGCTGATCCCTCAGTTTACTGCAGACTAACTGTAATTAACATTTCTCAGGCTTCAGGCTGAGCACACATTTCAGACACCTTACATAATAATGGTTAATATCAAAATGTTCTTCTGTCTGGTCATTTAAAAATCCCTTTCAGCAGTGGGCGGAGGAAAATATTATAATCTGTGAAAATTAAATGTACTTCCCAACCATAATTTGGCCGACCCATCATGTCTACTTTACAACACAAATACGAGAACAATGATCATTTGATGTGCATTTAAACAAATGCTATGAAAAACCACTGGGTTTGAGTTAAAAGGTAAAGTTCTGTTCTGTGACAGACTGCCAGTGCTGCAGTGTGAAGAGTAATCAGATTAAATCAGATTTCTAATCCTCATCAACAAAGAGCTCCTACCCAATAAGATCATTATCTGTTTTAAGGGTAATCTAAAAATAAAAGATTGTCTATCTGAGAAATGTCACAAAGAACTAAACTGGCCTTACATCCCTTACAGTAACACATTCAAAACATAACCTTCATGTTAACTATTCACCGAGCTACATGTTAGAGCAATAGCTGCACAGATCACAGTGTGTATGATCTACATAGAAGTAATTTGGACAATAAACAATCTTCAACAAGGTAAAATACAGGGTGATAAGATATTTAACAGTCTTATTAGCTTCACTCATCTTGTGCCGCTCTTTGAACAGTAAGGTAGGATGTGGCACTGTTACAAGTCACACCATTTTAAGAGTTCATACATTAAGACACTGGAGTGGAAAGATACTCGTGCAGCTGAACTTTGGTTTCCCGAACACGACATGTCCTCCTTTTAAACTTCAGATCCTCTTAAAGGTGTCTCATCTTCTCCACGTGATATGTTTGTAATTGCACTGTGATTATTAACACAGCATGTGGCACAGGGGCAGCATTTTAGATGAAGAACTCATCTAGTGGCTCCTCATTGTCTGTGCGTGCTGATAGCAGTGCAGCCGGAGTCCTTTTCTCAACCACAGGCCCTTTGAAGGGACTCTTCGCTTCGCTAGTCCTGCTGTTACAACCCTCCCTGCCTCCATTTGTAAAAGCAGCAGAGCCCCGCGTCCTGGAGGGGCCCTGAGGCAGTGTGTGTGTCTGTGGCAGACACTCCCTCAACTCCCTGGCAAGACTCTCCACAGCGGAAGCCCCAACGGCTGCAGGTCTGTCCGAGTGAAAAGTCATTAAAAGGTCTACGGAGGCAGAGCGGGTGATGGTTTTGACCGTCGCATCAGAGCAAGGTGAGATGGGAACTCCCGTGTCTACGTTGGTCTCTGGCTCCTCCTCGTCCTCTTCCAGGAGGAGATGGGAGAGCGAGTGGGTGATGGAGGGGCGCTGAGGAGAGTCAGGTGGATTGGAGGAGGAGGGCGGGGCGGGGCTGCTGTGCTGGGAGGAGTAACAGGAGCTGCCTGGAGGGGTGCTGCAGCAGCTGCCTGATCCCAGGCTCTCTGCTCCAACTCCTCCTCCTCCTCCATGCTGCTTGTCCAGGAGAGGCCTTTGACCTAAGAGCAGCAAGACACAACAAGCAGCATCATAAATGTAATGTGCTCCAATTTGATTCAACATCTGTAATTATCGTGTGTGGTCTCTTTGAGTTGTGTCAATTCAAGTTGTCGGTAGAAAGAAGGTTTCCTCGAAGGAAATATGTGTGTGGTATGTTTTAATTAAAATAAATGAAACATTTTTAATATCATCTGATTTCTGTCGTGAATTACAAGATGACTCAACAGCTCCTTAACTATTGCGGAGATGAGATGAGTCTTGAGCAGGAAAAAGTTGCATAACCTCACTGCAGACGACTGACCCACTTTAACTGCATGGCAGTGAAGCTAAATGGCTAATTTAACCACTTGGCTTGAAACTCCCCATCATTATAATTTCAAACATTAAGAGCTTAAACCTCCAAATGTTCCATGCCTCAATCATTTTGTCCCGTTATGAGTCTTTCATTGAGCAGCCTCCCACATAAAAATGATCTCCTCATACACTAGCTGTCTGTGAGAATTAAGAAACATAAGGTGAAAAAAATCATTATATTTAACTCTGTGGCCTCTGGGAGCCACAGACTGACTCAGAGATCTAGTCATTTAGAGACTTGTCTCTGCACCAGTGATAGTGTCGTCTCCAGCTGGCTCATGCCTCAGGCTCCTGGATTTATGACAAGAAAGTAACAACTAAAGCTAGGCCCAGTTTGGGCTGATTTGATCCAGATTCCACCCCCTGAGGATCGGAGGAGGAACCTGCCGACGTTCGGCCGAGATGATCAGAGAGTGACGGGTTACTGAGTCATTCTTAATATACTCGGCAGATTTTCCACCCTGTAGATTGAGCAGAGTATATCGTCTTCACCCCACAAACATTTTGGTTTCTTGGGTTCTTACCTTGCCTGTGTGCTTGCCAGGGCAGGGGGGTGGTGAGGCTGCAGGGCGACAGGCTGTGGCCCTGTCCCGAGCTCCTGAGCTGGATTCCCCGAGGAGATACGCTGGGGCAGGTCGGGGGGAAAGCACAGGTCAGAGGTCGCTGAGGCTGAGCTGGCGTTTTCACCTGCAGTAAAGGAAGACAGGCGGAGAGGGATTATGATTTACACCCGGACTAGAGATTAAAGCACGTTAATTGGCTATGACAGCATTAACATACAACATATGGCTTTCTGACAGCTTCCAGATTATTCTGTGAAAGACACTAACCACATGCCTCAGTTATTTCATTATCACTGGGAGAATGATACAAGTATTCTCCCTTTTCTGTTGTTCAAAGCATTCTGCTTTTATTGTGCATTGTTGTTGTTCATAAAAGCATATTTTAATACCAGTCTAAAGTTAGATATCATTTATTTTGGGATAATGAAGGACATCAACTCCAACATCAGTGGATACTCTGTCGTGTGACTATCATGAATTCGATTTAAATGTACAATATGTAACTTTGGCATCATGAAGCAGTGTGGGATCATGGGAGTTGTTGTCTTCACCACCATTGCCGACGAAAATCACCTGACACGAATCATGTGGTAAATTTTTGTTCACTGAATGCTGCAAACAACAATAAATAAATGCCATCACGAATGAAAAATACAAACTGGTTAGCAGCGTTTTCTTTTGTCATGTGTAATTTGCACCAGAAGTTATAGCAGCAACGGACAAAGCCATAGGGAAAGTGGATATGAGAGTAGTCTCATCAATTTTAAGTAATGTCAAATTAAAGCTTAATCTAACATTGACACCAATCAAAACGTTTTGGAGGTACAGTACCAGAGAAAGAAATTAATATTTAGTCATGACTCTGAGTTTCCACTTTTTGTCCACAATTATATCTGCAGGTTGAATTGTGTGATCTGGCTGCACTTACCTGGAAAAGAACCTTGTTGCCATCTAGGTCTTCAGTCTGCCAGCGTGTGTTGCTGATGGGTGTGCACGGGTTAGGCAGCAGTGGGACCAGCTGTCCAATCTCATCCACACTGAACTGCAGCACGGCGGAGATGCACGGCTCCACCCGCACCCCCGGTGACAGTTGCTTTAACGCCAGCTGCAGGCACAACCCTGGCTCTGTGTGAAGAGGAGGGATGAGAGCAACAGGCCAAAATAGACAATAGACACAACAAAACTAGAGGAGGTGTTCAGGGACACATATAACAGTTTAGATGTCACCGTTTTTATATCTTAATTTGTAAAAACACAAACTCTGGAGTTGGGATTATTTGATACGATTCTGATTCATGTTGATTTGGGAAGTTGTAAAAGACATAGACATCTCTTCAAAGACATACTTATATACTTCAACTCAACAGCTAACGGTACACATGCTAAAAAACCAAGAGGCATTAAAGTTTTCTCTTCGTGTCCAACTCTGTTGCTAGACGACAGCAGGGTTGAATGAGCTGGTGATGAGGATAATGGAAATCCTCAGTAGAGCAGACTATCTCATTTTGGTTTGGCCTTCGCTGCCTACACAGCCCATAAAGACCAAATCCTTCATGGACCGCATAAGCCACGTCCTCTGAAGTGAAGGCCCTGATTCGGGACGTTTCACTTTAAGCTCCTTTTCAAGACTTAACAATAAAACACGGGTTTCTGATTTTCATTAGAGAATAAGCGATGCAAAAGACAAACTTGTAGATCTACCTGTGTGGAGCGTGAACCAGCAGAAGCCGGCCTTCTGCTCCTCTGCCTGCTGCTGCAGCACTGTCTCGTACAGCCGCACAGCGTCCTCATAGTTGTCGTATCCACTGTACAGGGTCACACGCAGTATTTCTCCTCCGCAGTGCACCGGTCGAACCCCCCACACAGGCATCCCTGCTCCCAAACTATAGAAGTCTCTGCTGGGCAGGAGGTAGGGCTGGAGCAGGGCGTTTGCGGGGGAGCTGGGGGAGGTGATGTGAATCCCCCCGGCTCGGTTGCCGCAGCTCTCTGTGTGGTGGTACTGCCACGGAGGCCTCTGGAAGAAGTCCAGCACTTTGAGGATTCGCTCCTCGCCGTAGGCCTCATGCAGGAAGAAAGTGATGGCCATGGAAGGGTAGCCTGGAACAGTTTGGGCAAAGTTTTATTATCAATCAACCTTAAATAAAAACAGATGCAATTCAGGCATGGGAAGCGTATTGTGGGATGGCATGTTTACACCAATCATGCAGTATTCAGTTCAAAGTTCCACACTTAAGGGAGAGTTGAAATGGTGAGTCTGTAAACATGTTGCATTTACACACATGGACATTATTCAGGGTTCATACACATTTTGACCAATGGATTTCCATGACTTCTCAATAACTTTAAAACAAATTTCCATGACCAAACATTTTGTGAAATCTCGGGGTGTCTCCACGAAAAAGTGACAAAATGTAATATTTAAGCTAACAATGAGAATTTCAAAGCATACAGTATACCTTCAATGACACAAATGAATGAGACAATAGTTTGATTGAGGTCTTTGTCTGTTGTAACCAGGGCTGGACTGGGAGAACAAAACGGCCCGGGCATTTTTTGGCTCAGACCGGCCCACATAATTAGCCGAGCACATCTGCCATTAAATTGACGTAACTTATGTCTTCTAAATGTCTTAAAGTAGCTCATATTAAAAGTACTTAAGTATCAAAAGTATCTGGTGTTGAAATGTACTTAAGTATCAAAAGTACAAGAACTAAAATTAAAAATGCAAAGTGCTTTTTATAGTAGGTCTATGCAGACACAAAACAACCCAAAATATTTCTCCTCAAGATTTATCTCAACTGACTGAAAAATTACAACAACAATATGCATATAATGTATAATTTTACCAATTTTGAACCCTAGATGCTGAGGTTCAAATAGTAATGGACCAGTGCATCTGAACTTCTAATTAACTATAAACAAGTGCCTCTTGTGTCTGCCCAAGAACATTAATAAACCACAGTATAACCACTATACTCTAGGCACACAAAATAAGACACTATCTCTTATCCTATTCTAGAGGAAGTAAAAGTCGTAACAAGATTTCTGAAGGTGAACCTGCGGAGGGATAGACCAACCTCTCGCGCTGCACCCCCCCCCCCCCCCCCCCCCCCCCCAACGGCAAACACGCCACCGGACCTGCACATCTCAGGAGGGAGGGGGCAGCGAGTGAGAGAGAGAGAGAGAGAGAGAGAGAGAGAGAGAGAGAGAGAGAGAGAGAGAGAGAGAGAGAGAGAGAGGTGCGCCGTGGGTAGAGGCGTGCGACGCCAACCTCCGCTGCTCAAGTAACGAGCCAGTTTTGAGAATGTATTGAAAATTGAAAATGCGCGCTCACATGTCTGCCTCCACTCGCTCATCATTGTCGAGTCCTCCTCGCTCGTCTCCCGGCGCACCTGCTGCTGCTGGGCTGGTGAACCCGGCACCACATAGGTCCGTCAGTTTGGCACATTTAGCAGCCTCCACCTCCAGAGACTTCAGCTTTTTTCCCGATGCTTCTCAGCGCCACCCGGGCGTTTTTTTACTCTTATTATCCATTAAGTTAAGTTTCTGTCTCAGCAGCAGCCCGTCCCGCGACTCCCCCCGCCAATGCCATGAGGTCCCGCCCCCGGTTTGTGTTGTGATTGACAGCACTGTCAGGGCTCTCTGAGCCTGTCAGCCCATGATTGATTGACAATGACAAACAATAGACCAATAATATGTGTCGATGCTGGCAACACACTGCTAGCCCTCTGTAGCCAATTGGCCGGCCCAATTGGAGGGAATTTAGAGAGGAAGAAGAGAAAAAAAACAAAACAACAACATAGCGGACCAGACCGGCCCACATTGGGTCAACGGCCCACGGGATTATGCCCGGTATGCCAGATGGCCAGTCCACCCCTGGTTGTAACCCTTGGCATGTACTTTTCCATTTGTAACCAATCATGGTTAAATCTACACGTTCCTGGCATAGTGCATTATCCCGCCTGCTCCCCAACCGAACTTTTCAAATAGTATGAGAGAGTATCCCTGCTTATATTTTGAGCGTATTTCTTTTAAAAAGCATATGAATTATTTAAAACTCAGCGTCAATGAACGACATGAAAATATGAATATAACAAATTTCCATGACTTCTCCAAAACTTTTGGGATCTTATTTTTTTATAGCACTTTTCCAGGCCTGGAAGTAAACATTTTACAATTCCATGACTTTTCCAGGTTTTTCATGACCGTAGGAACCCTGATTATTATTTTTTTTTGTTTCCAGAGAAAAAACACAGAGGACGTGCAATTAGATTAAATGTACAAGCATCAGGGCTTTGCATCCCTGCAACTGAAAGACCTGAGAGAATAAAACCCACTCAGGGGATCCTCACCTGCCACGGGACAGAGGCGGGTGTAACTCCTGAACGGTGCGGCCCTCTCTGACACATGGAAGATGCGGAGGCTTGGGCAGAGCCAGCGCAGCAGGCGGTCCAGTGTGTGCTGCAGCAGCAGAGAGTCCCCGGGGTTGGCTAAAAGATGCAGATTCATTAGCAGGAGCTGCTGCTGCCGCTGGGGCCGGACCCGCCTGGTCGTGAGCTCAACTGTAAACACACACACAAATTAAAAAGTTAAAAATCAGCTAAACAAAAGTAAGTTGAAGGGGCACGGATATTTAACCTTAAGACTGTCTGTGCCACATCCACAAACCGACAGGTGGTATACAAGTGTCCCATGTCTGAAAACTCAGATGAGCGCATACAGTCCCATTAAATTCAATCAAGCTGCACCATATTTAACCACCAGGTTGCTAAAATGCCTGATTTTCACCAAGATCTATGAATTCTCCCCTGGGTAATCTTTGAAAATGTAAAGAAAAAACTTCTTGCAATGTTAAAGGAAGTGAAGAAAAAAAATTCCTGGAGCCACTCCAAAAATAGATGGATTCTTCTGTGACCTACAGCACATCCTTCCATTTAGTTTCGTGGAAATACGTCCAGCAGTTTGAGCTTTTTCCAAATAACAGACAAACAAATGCTAATTAAAAACATTGCCTCCTTGAGGTAAAAATCCAAACACACAGTGAACTTGGCCCACAGTTGCTACGATGCAATAACACTTCATTGATGTGCTACCCAGAGTGTGGTTATCCCACAATTCACTGTGGTCTACTGGGCCACATGGTCAGTTGTTGTGTATGTTGTGTGCACCAGTAGACTGACTTTAGGACAAATCCTTAATTGAATTTAAAGGGACCGTTGTGCCATGGTGGAAGCATGGGCTCTACCGAGTGAGTTAGGTATTGAATTGCATTGTGGGAAGTGTAGGATGTGGGGTTTTGGTAACATGAGTTCTAATTAGAGGGTATAAAGATGAGTGAAAGCGGAGGGTGAACTTACTGCCTGATGACGACATCCCGCCGCGGTCTGATCTGAACGGGACAAAACGAGAAGCACATGATGAGAGATGAGGTCACAGGAAAGAATCTGTCTCCATCTTGTGGCGCCTGCCCCCTTTGCCCGCGGTCACCATGACAACACATCTGTTGTTGCCTAACGTCAGCGTAAGAACTAATTTATGAGAAAAACAAACATAAAAGACTGCAGCGGCAACATGAAACTGCAGCGAAGTGGTGAAAAGTTAGAGGAGAAGTTACACTGCTGGTTTAAAACATCACTTTTCCTCGTGTTTCTTTCTTAGGGTGAATTCCTTTCCATTGTGGGCGAGATAAAACAGCGTTAGCTAGCATGAGCCTCGGAGCTAACGGCTGTTGACCCACTCACTCGTCAGTCTCAGCGCCGGAGTCCACGTTCTCATCGTCGGCTTCTCTTCGGCACCGCGGCTCCTCGGAGCATCGGCCGGTCCACAGCCTCACATGCGGAGGAGGGTTCCGGGCGAGGAGTGCAGGCGGAGTCCGGAGCAGCAGTCCGGGCTGAGAGTGAAAAGCATCCTGGCTGATGGCTCTCCGCAGGATGCTAATGCTAAAGCTAACTCTGCTGCTGCTGATGAAAAGAAAAGGGAATTCTGTGCTGGGACGCTGACGTCACCAGGCAACCGTACACCGTGGAGTTAAGAATGAGGCGAAGTTCAGCTCTGTGAGAAACAAACAGGAGAACAAACCGAGCCTGGGGACACGTGTCCAGCACCAGCTCCTTGGGCTGAATGTGGGCGAAAGGGAGCAGCAGCTACTTTACATCTAAATCCGCCTATAATAATAACATGGAGCAGATGGCAGGCGTCTAACGACAGGAGGACAAAGGGGAGCAGACGGAGCAGAGAGATTTACCAGTGCAGAGTGGAGCCTGACCATTAAACACTGGGCTTGTTAAGAGCATTAAACACTCATCCACTGCTCCATTTTACAGAAGCACAGCACGCTCTGACAAGAGATAATAAAGTATATCAAAATACTAAAGTATATCAAGATAAAAAGGTAGGCAAGATAATAAAGTATGTAAAGATAATTAAAACTGTACATCAAGATATTAGGGAGGTAGTCAGAGAGGTCCTGAACACAGACATACCAGTCTCTCTCTGAACTTATTGAGCAAAGTGTTTTTATAGAACTTTGAAATATCCAGAAATTAACTGATTTGATTGTACACATGTTGGACTTATTTTGAAAAATCTCTTAAACTATACAGTAAATATGTTTGATATTCAGTATGTAGGTAGTCAGAGAGGTCCTGAACACAGGCATGTCAGTCTCGCTCTAAACTAATTGAGCAAAGTGTTTTTACAGTACTTTGAAGTATCCTGAAATGATCTATTCCGCAGTGAAAATGTTAGACTTTACTTTGAAAAATCTCTTAATCTATGCAGTAAAAAGTTTAATATTCAGTATGTATGTAGGTACTAAGAGAGGTCCTGAACACAGGCATACCAGTCTCTCTCTGAACTTATTGAGCAAAGTGTTTTTATAGAACTTTGAAATATCCAGAAATTAACTGATTTGATTGTACACATGTTGGACTTTACTTTGAAAAATCTCCAAATATATAGAGTAAAAATAGGTAGTCAGAGTGGTCCTGAACACAGGCATATCAGTCTCTCTCTGAACTTATTGAGCAAAGTGTTTTTACAGTACTTTGAATTATCCTGAAATTATCTATTCCACAGTAAAAATGTTGGACTTTAAAATCTCCAAATATATACAGTAAAAATCTTTAGTGTTTTTATAGAACTTTGAAATATCCAGATATGAACTGATTTGATCGTACACATGTTGGACTTTACTTTGAAAAATCTCTTAATCTATACAGTAAATATGTTGAATATTCAGTATGTAGGTAGTCAAAGAGGTCCTGAACACAGACATACCAGTCTCTCTCTGAACTTATTGAGCAAAGTGTTTTTATAGAACTTTGAAATATCCAGAAATTAACTGATTTGATTGTACACATGTTGGACTTATTTTGAAAAATCTCTTAAACTATACAGTAAATATGTTTGATATTCAGTATGTAGGTAGTCAGAGAGGTCCTGAACACAGGCATGTCAGTCTCGCTCTAAACTAATTGAGCAAAGTGTTTTTACAGTACTTTGAAGTATCCTGAAATGATCTATTCCGCAGTGAAAATGTTAGACTTTACTTTGAAAAATCTCTTAATCTATGCAGTAAAAAGTTTAATATTCAGTATGTATGTAGGTACTAAGAGAGGTCCTGAACACAGGCATACCAGTCTCTCTCTGAACTTATTGAGCAAAGTGTTTTTATAGAACTTTGAAATATCCAGAAATTAACTGATTTGATTGTACACATGTTGGACTTTACTTTGAAAAATCTCCAAATATATAGAGTAAAAATAGGTAGTCAGAGTGGTCCTGAACACAGGCATATCAGTCTCTCTCTGAACTTATTGAGCAAAGTGTTTTTACAGTACTTTGAATTATCCTGAAATTATCTATTCCACAGTAAAAATGTTGGACTTTAAAATCTCCAAATATATACAGTAAAAATCTTTAGTGTTTTTATAGAACTTTGAAATATCCAGATATGAACTGATTTGATCGTACACATGTTGGACTTTACTTTGAAAAATCTCTTAATCTATACAGTAAATATGTTGAATATTCAGTATGTAGGTAGTCAAAGAGGTCCTGAACACAGACATACCAGTCTCTCTCTGAACTTATTGAGCAAAGTGTTTTTATAGAACTTTGAAATATCCAGAAATTAACTGATTTGATTGTACACATGTTGGACTTATTTTGAAAAATCTCTTAATCAGCGCAGAAGACCATTGCGCACATCCTAGAACTGCGCGCGCAGGTTTTTCTTTTTTTTATTAATTTAATTTAATTTTTCTTTTTTATATTTAATTAATTTAATTCTACATAGTGTAATATATTTTGCAATTGATTTTTTTGCTGATTTCAGACTCTTTATATTTTTTGTTATATATTTTTATTGTTTTTTATAGATTACAATTTTGTCTGCCTGTGTATGCATCTGTATACAGTCCAAAAGTTATTGTGGATGCATGACAGTTTGCATGTGTATGTTGGGGAGCACCAATTTGAAATCTCGCCTAGGGTGCCAACATTGCAAGGGCCGGCCCTGATGTGAGGGAATCGGTCCGATGCTCTAAATAAATAAATACTGATGTGACAATGGTGCGGGGATCTGCGTGATGTGTGCATGCGAATGGAAGGACGAGGAGGATGCGAGGGTTCAGTGATTTCTGATCTCACACATTGTGTTATCCACAGCAGCGGCAGAGTATCAGTGTATTTTCTTTATATAGGACATCACTGCTGTCCAATAAAATGGTTCTCCACCTCCACCTCAATAACAAACACCTCGATGTCAGTGTCAGAAAGTTTCGCCTCCTCTTCACATCACTTGATACTGTGACTCCGTCATGACTCACGGTGGAAACCCATTGGTCAGCAGCATAATTTGATATTCATGCCGTGATTTGCATTGACCATTTATGGTAGAAAGTGGGCGTGTGGAGGGCGGATTTGGAGGTAGATCCACGTACAAATGTCTCCAGGTGGACCTCCTCATTATATAGCAACATATCTCTATACACTGTATATTGAACCTTTGTTATATAGATAATGATTCAAATTCCATTACAATAGTTATTGTTGTACTGTCCAGCCTGATGTGCATGCAAGTCTATAAACACTCTGGAATATCTAGAATAAGAAACAGCTAAGTGTTCCTGTTCACAACAACAACTCTTTCATTTCAGTGTAACTCATGTTATCATTCACATCTAGGCAGTTCATACTATGATAGGTCAAAGTGTCTCTTTGAGTTCATCTGTAAAAACACATTATGCAATTGACATAAGTGATTAAATACAAATATAGTGATACAAAATAACAACATTAAAAAGCTTAACTAAAGAAATGTGTGCATTTGTTATGAATAACATAGATATTAAAAATGGAAGTTATGTGCATTGCATTCCTAGAAAACACCTTCTCTTCAAATATAGAGTGGTCAGCATATGACAAAACAATGTTAACACATAAAATAGCCATGACATTGGGAAATATTCAAACGTTGACTTTTCCATGTTATTTCATCCTACTTATTCTAAAATCAACAGTGTTTACATTTATTTACCTCTCTTGGTTCTTCTTTCAAAAACCTTTGTAGTTTGTGGTGTGTGATATTTGTTTTTGCTCCTTTTATACCAACAAATAAATATAAACACAATGTGTATGATTCAATAGTTCAACAACCACAGCCTCCACAATTAACTTATAGTTACATTCGCAACTCTGAACTGTTTCAACAAAACTTAAAAGATTAGGTGAGTGGTTATTTTTATGAATATAAGCTTGCAATGAAAAACATTACACTTAAATCAAGTTTTGCCTGTGGCTTGCCAACAACATTAAGCTTTAATCATGGTTCAAGAGGCAGGCCTGCTGATGAAAGACGTCTAACAAGAAACAGAGAAACCCATTATTTATTTTAATTCTACATTTAATATGATGAAAACAAGGCCCTGTACAATCCACCTTAGCAGTGAGTACAATAATTATTTTACAATTTGTACACATTAGAACACGGTGCTGAGCTCGTTCCACCTGTTCAAAATGCAGTCGAGAATGAAAAAAATCCTCTTTGAGACCTGCACCACAAGGAACCTTCCATTCAAAGAGAGGAGATCGTTTTCATTTTTTGGCCGATCACAGAACAGGCCTGAGGTGAAGAATGTGTCATGAGAGACCAGACAGCATTTCTGAAGCTAGAGCTCTTGATCTCCGTAACCACCAGTACAGACCTGGCACAAATATTGAAAATGGCATTAAATATTTCAGCGAAGTGAGGTGCGGTAACTAAAACAACCTAAAAAAAAAAAAACAGACGTATTTGCAACATAAACAAAGCACTCTTCAAGATTTCTCAAGTGCTCAAAATGTTTTCACTGCTGTTGTAAACCAGGTCTGTACCAGCTAACACTTTGTCCTCTTCTTTAAATTTAAAATCCTCTGGAAAGAAAAAGGCCAAGAGTGTCTGTCAACCTGTACAGCCATCGTTGTGCCACAAAACACAAACATAACACACTGACATCGACATTTAGAACAGGGGAGTGAATTCAAATGTTTTCTCGGTCTCCATGTAGCCACACGTTCGCTTTAACATGTCGACGCTTGTGCTCGACAGCACGTGGTTAAATTGCAAACAGGCTCATCCAATTCTCGCCAAAGGCCACAAGAAACTTGACTTTTATACAAAACTAGATCCCCTCCTTTCATTTCTCTCCGCAGAAGAAATCTAATATTGCTAGAAAACTCCTCCATCTCATGAATGATTTAGTTTTTCTTTTTTTTCGTTTTACACAATTTATGGAAGAAAAGTTAAGCTTCCCAGTGTTTCCCAGAATCAATGATGAAAGCACTTCCAAGTTCATTCAAAGCATAGCAGTCCACAAAAAACTCTCAACTCCGTGTTAGCTTTCTTTGAATTCACTTGTTTTACGCTACATAAGTGTACACTTTACGGTCCTCCGGTGTTCGTGCCAAATATTCCCTCTCAATGAGTCCTTCAATCCTTTTCTTGATGACTACAGGACTAGGGAGGAATCGTGATCGCAACTGCTGTGTGACCTATAGAGACACAAAACACAGTGGTTAGAATGTTAAAATCTCCTCTTATTCAAACTTCATCATCACCTTGATTTATCTTTTGCTTTCATTGTCTGTTCATTAACTACATTGCTCTACGCAGCACTTTCCAGTGCTGTCGGCAGGTTGCATTTCGGCAGGTTGCATTTTTATTGCGTGAATTTGGTTTGTTAGGATTAAAGCTGCTTTGTAAAACAGAGGCTGGTGAAGATGTTCCTGACGTGATGGACGGGAAACTGGAGGAGTACAAATATCTCAGAATGAAAGACGTGTTATACATGTAGAAGACGCCAGCAAACTGTCAACTTGGAATAAAACAAGATTTGAGAGATTTGAGAAAGCGTCCAACCCACAATCTCCATAGTTCATGTCTGAAAACAGCTAAAGACTCCGTTTCAATTGACCTCAAGCTGCATTGAACTTTTGGCCTCCCTTGTACATCACATCATTCAACACTAGGAGGCTAACTGAGGAGAGCCTTGCGAGCTGTGTACTGAGAAATATGTAAAATGGACAAAAGCCTATTTCAGCTTCTGGCTTTACAATCAGGTTAAGTTTTCCTTTTTAGAGCAAGAGTTTCAAATGACTGACCTCTGCTACTAGGACATTGTGCTGCATCTTCTTTCTCGACTTCATGATGCGGACAATGGCAGCCTCGATCTCGTGCTTCCTGTCGTCGTCCACTTTCTGTCGCGTCTCCTTCCTCTCTGGGTCTGACTCGCCCTGTTTAGCAGCCACTGGAAAGTGAACAGGAGTGGAAGGTGAATGCAAATGACAGGGAGAAGATACACTTAAAACAATTATCTTCTATTTCCAGAGTAACTGTATGAATAATTTATGTTGAGGTAAATGGTTAGTGTGTCAATCATCTAAATTTACTGCAGTACATGGTCATGTGATTTTACAGTATTTAAACACCTCATGTGTCTGCACTGCAATTTTCTTCAAGCTGATAAAAGTCTCTGCTATGCCAATCAGACAGTGTTAAACAGACTGAGTTAAGCATAGTTATGTAGTATAATAATATTTAAGTACAGAGAACAATGCACCGGTAATTAGAGATGTTCCGATACCATTTTCTTTTCTTGATACCTGGACTGATATAGAGTACTGATCTGATCTGGTGTATTTATAAAAAAACTATATTTTGTACTTTCACAGCTAACCCAGTAGGGAAGTGATGATTGCTATCACTAGTGTTGCACTTGTGTTGTAATTGGAAATATTGTTTTACTTGTTGGGCTTCAAGCATGAACAGTTGTCAAATAGCTGACACTGCACAACCAGAAATTAACTCCTTTTCTGCTTTTCTAAAAATTGTACTTGCTAGTGGCAGTACAGCTTGACTTCTGTTGAGAAAATTGCTGTTTTATCTGGGTGAAACTTCTAAACTTTAAAAAACGTAATACATCAAATTGATACGTAGTTTTGCAAACTACTGTGTGACTGTCTCTGCATTTTCAGCAGTGTTGGAAGCATTTCCGAAGCCAATATCGGTATCAGAACATCTTTACCAGTGATGTAAAATAATGTTTTTTTTTATTCTAATCAGAAAGCATCTTATGAACCTGTCTGGATCTTGACACGGTGCAGTTTGGAGGTAAACTGGTCATTGACTGTAAACACGTGGCCAATCTCGATCTCCTTGGACTTGGGCTCCTTGGTAAGAACTCTCTGAGTGGGTTTCCCGCAGGCCAGCGATTGCAGCGCTCGCACTAGCTCCCTCTCGGGGATGTCCGTCTCCTGCTGGATCTCCTACAGGTGAAGAGATTAAGTTCAGGGCTATGAGACCAGACCACAATACCATAGATGTGACACACAGCGAAACTCAAATCACAAGGGCATAGAACCTAGTTTCTGTGATCCATGTTACTAAATACCGTACCTCAAAGCCAGACTTCTCTCTGTTATTGAAAAGCATGAGGATGGTCATCTGGAAGGTGGAGACCTGCAGGATGTGCTTCCTAGTGTTGGAGCCCGTCACCTGAGCTCCTCCCACTCCGACCTCTGACCCATCCTCCTGGTGTCAAGTCAGAACGAAAGACCAAAATCTAAAAACATGGTTCAGAATTTCTTTCCACGAGACATTACGTTTTCTGTTACTGGAAAACCTCAAAATAAAGATGTTCAAAAAAAAAAGTTATCACTACTTCAAAAAGGGAAAATCCACACAGGGCAACTTATTCTACTTGAAAATAATTAGTTGTCTTTAATTTCAACACTGCTTAGACACAGTTGCATGTCTGAATGTTAAGCTCAAACTTGAGTATTGACAAAGAATGAAAACAAGGTCACCTTGTTGTTTTCTATTGCACATTCATGTGACACTATAAATAGATAATAATATTCTTATTTGGAAGCATGTACCTTTTTGATGGGGCCGTGGAAGGTGGCGTTTAGGTCTGCAGAGCCCATATGGTGCTGCAGTGTGAGTTGTCTTCCGCTGTGCTTACCAAGATAAAACCTGCAAACAGGGTTGAGTCACTCTAGGTTAGTCTCTAAGAATAGTCCACTTGTTACAATTAATCCAACTGAAGTGTGTGTTCTTTACACCATGACAACATGGCATAGCACCAATGTATTCATGAATTAATTTTTTTGGAAACCACGCAAGATCACATCTTCAAGAACAGAAAAGTATTGTTGCTGTGGGCAGCTTCAAACTAAACATAGACTTTGTTCAGACTAGGTAATAACATCCTTGATCTGAGATCCAATCACAACAGGTCAGCTGTAAATTAATGGGTCCTCAATGTATCTTGAGATCACTCAGACCACATTCAGAGGTGGTGATAGAAGGCATGTGGCCACAATGTATTGCTGTGTGAATGCAAATGTGTTCTGGGTCACATATGAAGGACCATCTTCTCAGCAGACATCCTCTGAAGTTTACAGTTTGCAATGAGTAAATAGTATTTTATCGTTTCCAAGTACAAATACATTGATTTGTTTGTGGACATCATACCAATATCAACGCTGACCACTACATGATGACTTCTATTTTCTTTTCAAATGGGTAAAATCTTATTCCATAGCAGAGCTGCACACTGTGCATGAGCCAGTCTGCCCTCCTGACCTTGCTCTCCTTATCTCTTGCTTGTAAATGGTCTGTATTTATATAGCGCTTTTCTAGTCATGACAGGTTTGACCAGACAAGTTAATCATGTCAACTTGCGATCACATCTCTCGGGATGGATGTTAAAACCAGATCTGAATGGGGCCATAATGTGGCTCATGAATATTCTTTCTTTTCACACAGACACATGCTACTATCAAACAATATGCAAATATAAGCAATAAACCTCTTATTTTGTGTAATAAGTATAATAACAAACCCACCTCCTAAAGACTTCAAACGCATGTCTCGGCGAAGGAGGGATACTGCACTTGGGTGTTGCTGATTGTGTCGGCCAGTATCCCGTGGTCAGGACTCTCACAGTGAGATCGACTCCTCCAAGTGACACCTTTCGTCAGAATAACACAGGACACACAGTCAGATTTCAGTCTATAGTGATGTAATGGATGCATAATATTCATGTGACATTTTAAAATGCCTTTAGATCTTCTGTCTACACCGTCTATACAGTGCAATAAGATGCATATAACTAGAATTACCAGACAGCAGTTTAATGCCTCAACCAACCAGTGCAGTTTCTGTGTACATATTTCTACATTCTTATTTACAGAATCATAGGTCACTGAAAGGTTACAACTGAAACCATAATCATTTTATCTTTGAGTCCAAGTGACAACTGATTAAAAGTTGACGAAATTCCATCAAGCAGTCTTTAGATATCACATTCATGAGTCCCAAAACATGTTTTTTGAAGCCACCGTGAACTTGATCCTTGACCTCCAGGCTCCAAAATCTATCAGTTCATCTTTGAGTGCAAGTGAAAGTTTGTACCAAATTTTAAGACATTTCCTCATTTCCATCTTAAGGTATCATGTTCAAAAATAACATAAACATACTTTGTGAGGCCACTGTGACCTTGACCTTTGGCTACTAAAATCAAGTGAGTTAATCGTTGACTCCAAAGATATCACCTTCACTAGGCTAAAAATGTGTTTTGTGCGGTCACTGTGATCCTAAGCGTTGACCAAAATCTAATCAGTTCATCCTTATGTCCAAGTGAATATTTGTACCAAATTTAAGGAAATTCCCTCAAAGCATTCTTGAGAGTTTGTGTTCACAGTAATGGGACTGACAGACATACCAAAAACATTATGCTTCTGGCTCCTGGCTGTCGCCAGTGCGGAGGCATCAAAAGAATTAAGACAAGACAAACTGGAATAGTGTCTGGAAGAGTACTTATGCAAAACCTGTCCGTCTCCCGAAGTCTCTAGATTTAACACTACAGGCTGCTCAGTGGGCTATTACAGGGCAGTAAAGCAGATGTCTTTTTTATTATACACATTATCTAGTGGGTCTCTGCAGCTGCTGATAATCACCCCACAGGTGGCAATATGTTAACTCTAAGTTTTATTGATTCACCCTTTATTTTAACTTGGAAATAAATCGAGGTACAGACATCATTTACATCATAGACGAGTACAGAAAATAAACAAAACATCCTAAGACACCAAGAAAACAGAAATAGGAACCAGCAAGTTTGGCAAAATAGCAAAAGCTTGTGCAAAAGCCATTGGAATAAATACCAATCAAACGACTTCACCAAAAACAAGACGAGCTGGAGGCAAAACAAAGTGAGGTTAAAAACTTAAATTGCACTAAGTGTCCTTTTTATGTGTGATTTGCTATTCTATTCCCTTTTGGGTCTCAGATTTATTCACGAGTTTCCTACTATTATTGTATGTATGTATTTAGAAGCATATGAAGAATGAAGTATATTTTTCTTTATGTTTGAGTGAGCCATACAATTTGTTGATATGGCTGAAAAGTGTTTTTGGAACACATACACTTAAATGAACCTTAGTAAATCACAATAACAATTAGACACAGTGACAGATTATTCCAGAGTCTAATTCTAGTGTCAAAAAGCCACGTGACAGCACAGCACAACTGGAAATTAGCACCGTGTTTCCCCAGGTTACAGAGAGTTAGCTGAATAACTGTTTTCGTGTATCTGAGCAACCCAGCAATGATCAATCATTAGAGCAGCCATGTAATGATTACAGATAACAAGTGGGCTCTCTAATTTGACAGAATGAGATGTGGCGTGTTGTGTCTCCTCACCCCGGTTGTCTGTAGATGATTTCTAAACTCATCCATGGTGGTGTTAGAGATGCTCATGTCCCGGAACATGCCCTCCAGTTTAGAGGTGAACTGACAGCCGCACTCGGTCTGAGCAATTAGAACAGAGGAAGGTGAATCAAAAACTGGTGGTCAACAAATCTGTCAATTTGTAACAGTTCTAAGTGGACATGGCCTAATTATACATAACCACTATTTAAATTACCTTTGTCATGTACCTTTACATCAAATAAACTTGAAAGGCTTAATATGGAGGTTTACAGTAGATACAAATAAAAAATGTAAGCTTGATAACCACTTCTCTGCATCTATAGGCGTAAGGTTTTTCATTCCATGAAAAACTTTGACTGAAATCTCGTGCTCACCTTGAGCTTTGAGATCATGTTTTTCTCAGAGTCATCAGAGACGCTCTTGTTGGTGAGCAGCCTGCGGGCCAGGTGCTGCTTGTAGTATCTCTCAAACACGTCCTTCTCCTGCATGAAGCGGAAAAGCACCATGGCCTTGTCTAGTATAGACTCCACCTCCTGCTCTGTCAGCTGGATGAAGAAAAATAACAACAAAAAAGGTGACACAGTGACCATGATACATCCGTCATGTGAGCAGCGGACGCAGCAGGTGAGGTTAGGAGCAGCTCTCCTGATCAGCATTGATAGGCAAAACAAGCTACTAAACTGAAATACAGAAATATAATGATTTGAATGTTATCTTAGTCTTGTGTTTTGCATCAATATTCCTAACAGCAGTGGAACAAAAATGTACATGACAACAGCTGGTGCTGCAGCTTTTACTCAATGTAGATCCAGCTTCACCACATTTCAATGAACAGGATAATAGACCACTAAAATAAATCCTGTTAAGATATACATAAACTTCATTATCAATAACTATTAACAAAAAGAACACAAATATAACCAAATATATACACCTTGTATTAAGAAAACAAACATTTTTAAGGAAAATGTAAACATAAATGAACAGCTTTTCTGGATTGTTTAGTCTGTAATATAAACATTTTCATATTGGTGCATATTGGCAAACATAAACAGAGATACCAATGAGTCTGAGAAAGACTTCTATCATCCGATATTTTTAGCCAGTTGATGTTATGGCCAGGCTCTAGTAATAAGGGAATTTCTCTAGGAAGTATTTAGTTTGCCATAAACATTTGATATGGTGCTATGTTTCAGTGTTGGCATCAAATCCTAAATAAGAAGTTCATAAAAAAATATGGCAAGTGTACAAAATAAAATTAAGTAGAGATCACTTACCCCTTTGACACCTTTCTTCAGTTTGTCATCAATGAAGAGTGAGAGGTACTCGGGCGAGCGAGAGTTGAGGTTAAGGAAGTACTCAAAGTCCCCAGCAATAGTTTGCTTGAAGAGCCGATCGTTATTGAAGGACTCCTGGAGGAAGCGGTCGAATCGGGACTTCAGGTCCAGCAAACCCTGTGGTAAGGAGACAAGGATGATACAGCCAAAGTTTGTATTAGTAGTAGCTGAAGACAGCAATTAAAGCCCCAACAGCAATCAAAGCTTCAACAGCAGATAAAGTTAAGAAGAGTCGATCTATTAGAATAAAAAGCACAGAGTCTGTTGGATCAGAGTAACAGCAGGAATGTAGGAGTAAAACTGCAAACCACAGAAAATATTCCACACAGTGGCTTAAAACAGAGTCTTTCAAATACAGTGCGTTCTCTCTATGCGCTTAAATAACCTCCCACAATATTCAGCACATTGCAACAACAAAGTGCAGATGAAGGCATAAACCATCATGGTTTGTGGCCACAGTCTCACAGGGTCTGATGGGAAGTGCATTATGATCAAGGCTTGGCACGCAGTGGTGCTAATGCCTGCTTAGCCAGTGGAAATTACTGCATGATCTCTAACAAGGCTAGATGTTAGGACCACTGTCTTCTTCTCTCATTGACTGAAAAGACATTCCAGCTGTGCTTCAACAGACTGCATGCTCCTTCAGAACTGACCTATCTTGTTGAGGCAAGCCAAACAATCATTTTCCTGCTTTTTTCAATAACCCATACACCTGCACTGCAAGGTCTCCTGCTAACAGAGCATCTTACCTGGATGTAGTCCACAGGGTTCTTTCCCTCTCCCTCCTCCGACACGAGCGCCTTGCCTTGCTCCCGCAGATACGAGCTCATACATTCACACATGGTCTTCAGCCCATTGGGAACTCTGCTGAACAGCTTGTACATGCAGGCCAGGTCTGTAGATGGATATTCATGAGTACACAGGCACACATCAGAAAACTCTTTCTAGTGGCTGAAAATGACTGCTCAGTTGAGATTTGTTAGAGACGGTTAATTTGCACAGGTAAGATAATCTAGTTCTTCTGAACAATATGAACACACTTTCTGATATGAGAAAGGGGAACACATTGTTACGGCATACGACAGAGCGCTTACCGTCTGTTTTGCCATTCTTGAGCATGTGGACCAGGCCGGAGTTCTCCATCTCCACAATAGTTTTCATGTGTTTGGAGATGAGCTCCCTCTCCACCACCTTGACAATTGGCTCCTCCGTGGACTTATCCAGGCAGTGCATCACCCGCTCGATCTCCTCATTAATCCTGGCTTCCACCTTCTTTATGTACACACTGGCACTGTTTTCTGCTAGGAACTTTTGGCTCTCCATCTAAATAAACCAAGAAAAAGAAGTTTTGAAATTAATCTTCATTGACTTCATTGTATTTTTTATATGGATCCCAGAGAGGGAAGGTGTAGCCAAGCCAACAACTAACAGGGATCCAAATAAATAATAAACAATGATCAGCCGTGGGGAAATTCTCTCACAAACCTGGAAGAATTCTGCAGACATTTCTAAGAACGGTGCCTCAAAGTCTTCTTCATAAACAGATCTCCCTTCAAGGCCGAGGATCATCAACATTTGGCAGGCATTTCTAATGGCCCCCCTGGAGGAAAGAGAGACAAACCAAATGTTGTCAGCACAATCAGTAATGCAAGACACTACACAAACGCTTCAATATTAAACAGAGAACCTTTCTGGATGCTCATGTTAAGGTAATTACAGTGAATCCATTATAATGATCATGGGCCAAAATGATCATATAGAAGCGGTTGATTTCTATAAACGAATTGTGTGGCTTCTGTTGTATTGAACTCACTCTCACTCTCTCTCTCCCACACACTCACATGTGACAAACACACAGTGAGATCTGACACACATGAAAATTCAGACTGGGTAAGAACAACAGAATTTGTCAACTGAGACCATGTATGGAGAGCCAGAGGAGATGGCAAAGCGCGCTTGGTTTGGCTCGATTCGGTTGGCAGTGCGCAACGCAAATTATAGAGACACATAGTAACAGTAAATTAATATATAACTTAATAACCAAGTAATAACTTTTTTACATTCCAAACATGTATAAAATGACCCAAATTGAACACTGTAAGTGGATAACTTGATCAATTTAATTGAGTTATTTAAACAGCACTTGTATAGGATCGATTCTGTCTCAAGCTTTTTGATCCATATAAATGATTGATTACTGTATCCATGATCCCTATAAGCGGTTCCCACTGCATTAACATCCTGGCTGTTGTAGTTGCTACAAATCTATCAGGCAGCTCCTTAAAATCATGCATCCTGTCCAATTCTAGTGACACATGAAGATTTATCATTTTCCTTAATTACAGTATTTGACTATGACGGATGTTAATTTAAAAACCCTTTTCTTACTTCTCCATGCAATCAATCCTGGGTTGAAAGTTTGCCTACCTGTCCACCACCTCCCCCTTCCTCTCGCGAGCGATCATGTCCAGGAGGGTCTGTCGGAGGTGGTCTCTGATGCAGCCGTAGCGAACCACCTGATCCCTAAAGATGATAAGACCCAGGTTGTAGACATTCTCTACGTTGTTCTGCTGCACATAAACCCGGTCCTGCGAGACAAACGCAAAAAAAGAGAGAATCATCACTTGAGAAAAAAAAAATTGTCATTGTATCATCAGCATTTTTCTGATAACATAATCATTCTTATATAATATATTACCGATGTGTGAAATTAATTAGTCTGATGAAGAATACTTTAAGTAAGCTGTGTAACGCTTCATGTTCAAGTAAACAGTACACAGCAAGTAGATATTCTACTCTGCAGTTGGTTGCTTAGTTACAGAAAATACTACAAATAAGGAACAACATTGGTGAAAAGTAAGACAGTGGATTTATTTCCTTGTACCAACAAGGTGGACCTGTTACTGAAGCTGCTTTTCGACATGCACTGGAATTCGCAGATCCTCTGTATTTTCTCTGGAGGAGATGCCTGCATGAATGCAAATGTCGAGTGACAACATAGTTTCCGCGGACTGTATCCGCCTGGCCTCCAATTATAAAGTCTGTAGAAATCCAGGATAAGTCGCTGTCTGAACACAGCAGGATTCACCATGAGCGAGTGGGGGTCAATGACGCTTCTACCACCCGGTAGAAGCAAATATTTGTGACAGGCGAACTATGGGTAAACGCCGTAGTCGATTTTTTCCGGATTTTACCCGGAGGTCATGTCTGAAAAAGGCTTGAAATAAAGTGTTGGAGAGTGTAGAGACTGATAAGAAATAATCAGGAAGTGACTTCAAAGGCATCAACGTTTGCAAACATCTCTGCTTCTGCCTGTCCAGACTGAAATGCAGCAACAGTGATGCCATGTCAAACTAAAATATGGTATTGTGGGTGTGGCCTAAATGGGAGAATTTTGGGAAACATCAGCTACTCACCATATACATCAGGATGTCTCTGATCATCACCATCGCTGTCTGATGGTCATTCCAGGCCTGATTAAGGGTTTGGAGGAAGTTATTGTTTAGGGAGTTGAGGACGTCTTCTCTTACCTGTGAGTGAAACAGACAAACACACATGCACATAATAGGGCGGGCATCTTAGAGTGCAGGTCTGCAGTTAAAGTATCAACAAAATGCCTGACCATGAACAAACAACTTAAAATGTATTGTTGAGCAGAAGAATTGCCTCTAACTCAAGCTGTCTCTCTTCTACTCAGGCACACAACAAACAGCTTGATAAAAGTCACACTGCAGTGTGACTCAGCAAAGTAAACTAAAGTCTCTGTAGAGTAAGATTCTTAAGGGCACATCGACCTTCTTTTTTGCTTTTTTCATCTTCTCTGAACAGAGATGATGAATTATCACCTGCTCCTCATGTTAAAATGGATCCAGCCCTCAAAGGAATCGGCAACTTGTTACTTTACACATCAACACAGAATGCTGAAGACGGACCCATTAATCTGAAGATTCCTTACTCAAACACTCATAATGCAAACTCGTGGTTTTTATGCATAATTATAAAAGAAAACTGTCATGTTTGAGTTGTTTTCAAAGTTTGTGTCTGAGATGTGTTTGTAACTTTCTAGGCTGCATGTTACCATTGCCGCTTTCTTTCAATGGAAGTGATATTTGGATCGTTATTAGCAAATAAAAACACACTGCAGTGTCAGGTGTATCTTCTTTGATCTGCTTCTTGTTGTAGTCCCTCGCTGCTAATTTACTAAGCCTGTCAAGTTGAGAATGTACATTTCATTAAGCTGTTAAACCATTTGGCTGATACACAACAGCCGCCTGCTGAAATATCACTCCGTGAGTATCTGCACAGAAGCAGCCACTACCAATATCACATGGTCAAACTTCGATACTAATGATGTGCAGCAACAAATACGTGACAGCTTAGGAAAAAACTAAACTTGTGAAAAACCACAAAACATACTTATCTTATAGTTACAGGATCAGCATTGTATTGCTGTCCCTTAAATACTTCATAGAATAATGGAATTCAATGACATTTGGCAAGACTATCATTTCATTTTCAACGTATTTCTTCAGTTAAATAAGTCAACTAAATGCTCACTTTGAGAAAACTGCCTTCTGTAAAGGCGTCATTCAAAAACACACACATAGGCACTCCTGTAAGACACAAGGCTAAAGCTGTATGAAAGAGTAACCTTGTACAGCTCAAATCTAGATCTAAATTACCACTCAAGGACACCATATATATACAGACTCAGGTCAGAAATGTTAAATCTGTCAAACCAAGGTCTAGGTGATTCTCAAAGAATTTTGCAAACCCCCACGAGATAAGACTCGAGTAACAAGCTCTGAAAATAAATTCCCAGCAAACAGCCCATATTTTGAGCTGTTACCTTTGTTTGACCAGGATGAGACACAGGACAAATCATTATGTGAATCTTAAACGGAACTTGTAGCAGATTCTGTTAAAAAAGAAAAACCCTATCGAAAAGGTTTTCAAGCAATTCGCTTAAATTCAGAATTCAATCAATAGGTCTCATTACATTTTTAATGAGCAGTGATTATAATCATAATAAGTGGAGAGAATTTATAACTTTCAGTGCAGAACTAATTCTGGATTTTAGCAATACAATCTTAACTACCTTATACCAGCAGTGTTTGCCACAGAAATAATTCAATTTATGGCTGTGAAGGTGCACATAGGTTACTGTCAATCAAAACAGTTTCAGAGTGACAGCCACACAGAGACTTAAGAGTAAAAGATAAGATCTCAAATGAGAGAAGGTACTGCACTACATACCAGAACTGCAGCTGAAACTATAAGACCTAAATGTCTGTGTGAACGATAAAAACATAATGGACCATAGTGTGAGCAGGCGCCCTGGTGCGTGAGTGCGTTTGAGCACACAGCAAATTGAACTGCACACACCAAATGAGGGAACTCTTATGTTATCATGAAATATGAAACTGTGGTGGGACAAATTAGACTATGGTGAGGCCGTCACAGTCAAGATAATTAATAGGAAACACTGGTATCAGTAAATACATATTACAAACTTGAGTGACAGATAAGTCATAAAGATTTTCTAACACAAAAACAGAAACATTAATCAATTGTATTTATTCAATGATTCTGTCAACTAACGACTATGATGATTATTAACCACGCCTCACTGGTGAACCTTTCTGGATCTTTTGATTTCTTCACTGAAAACAACACATTTGCTTATTAATGCGTTAGAGAAATATTTTTATGTGCATTTCAAAATACTAAGGGCTCGTATGGCTATGGAATTACTTATATGTTTACTACGGAGTGTGCAATCCCAACCGGTGCCGCCAAAATGGACTTAAAGTTCTGCAACCTCGTTATCCCATAATCTCAGTTAGTCTTACTTTGTTGATAAGGTGTTCTGTGACGACCTCCCGCAGGCCCGTGTACAGCTTCTCGCCGTGCTTGTGGAGCACCATTGTGTAGGCGTTCCTGTACAACTCCTCAAAGCTCAGGCCGCTATTATTCTTCCTCTGTATCTCCTGAATGGCATTCTTCAGAAGGTCCCAGATGTTGTTGACATACTTCTCATCCATTGTCATCTGCAAACGACAGTCAACAGAAAAATTACAATCACATTTGAAGCAATACTCTTTTTTCATAAAACTAACCTCTCTGCACAGAAAAGTCTCCAACTTCTGAGCAGTTTTTACCTTTGAGCAGACTACCTGATAAGTCCAATTAATAACCACAACCTGTTTGTAAGGGCTGTGATATTGCATATATCAATTCACACTCTTTATTCATTTACTATATTATTGAGAATGTACCACATTAATATATCTGTATCATACTCCCCCTGCCTCTAATAAGCTCCCACATCTTTGCTGTCTGTGAACTTATTGTGCTGGTAAAGGCCCCTTTTGCCCCAGGCTGCAATTCTATTGCGGCACTTCCTCCCCTGGAGAAGCATCTGCTTATTAAAGCAAATAATACAGAATCTTTACAAAACTTAACAGAAAGGTCTTGAAGAATCAGTCAGGAGATAAAATACTGTGTTACATCAAAAAGTCCTAATGTTACAGCGATGCTAACAGCTCAGCAGAGAGCAGTTACCATCGCAGCTCGTTTGAAACAACCCCTTGGAGACAGTAGTTGCATTTAAATAATACGTAGTAAAAAAAAGACTGAACTTCACTGTCACAAATGGGTTTCCCCTCAGTACAGCTTTTGATGAGCGGTAACAATAGAGTAATAATATAACCCTATGTGGGTTAAGAGGCACTTTTAAAATTCTTAAAAGTTTTGCAATGCCTTGTTAACCCTGGTATGTTGCTCCAGTATTTGTGCTAAGTTTGGTTCAAGTTTAATAGAATCAATCATGTCTTCTTATTGAGTTACTGTCACTTAACCTTAGACATCTTTCTCAAAACCAAATTAACCCATTTTATTGGCATGAAGTAAGGCAGTCAATCCCAGAAGGGTTAGAAGTCAGATGTTTAATTTCTACAATGTCCTACTCAAGTGTGCTTTAGGAAGACAAGGAACCCTCAAACTAAGGAATCTTACCTTTTGGTTAGAGCTCCACAGTAGCTCAAACTGATGTGACAAACTTCACAATAAAACCTTTCGAATACCTATTAAACACTGGGTGCTTCAGTTTGTCTGATGCGGTTGGAAATGTGTTTGATTCATCACAATAAGGAAGAGCAGGCGAGATGAGGTTTCAGTCACCCACACACAGTGACAAACATGTAATTCTGCACTGAGCTGGAACGCTTCAAGTGATGTTCAAATACCGATATCAGCATTGGAAATGTCTCCAATGCCAGATATCACTTCTTGTTTGCCACTAAATAACTGCCACTGAAAAGTATTGCTTTTAGGGCGGTGACGAAGAAGTGATTTCATATATTTTAACCAGAACAAGCAATAATATTGGCAATTACTCTTTTTCCGCCAATACACTGAGTACAGGTGTAGGACTCTGTATGAGGAAGGGAAAATGGTATGGGAAGGTGCCTCATTATAAGAACAAACCTTTACACTTTACAGACAAAAGCTTTACACCTAAGTATTTCTCCCCAGCATGTTCGTGGGCCTCACAGCAGCGATGGCCACAGGAGAGAACTTCCCAAGTGCCAACTCCGGTGAGAAGAAACTGTTTGTGCTCCCTCTCCACAGACATGTCCATACACATGCATGTCAAGAGGCCTGATAGCATGTTTGTCTCTGTCAAGGCTGGGTCCCACGAATAGAGTCCTACTGTATTTACACAAACATGCTCACATACAAAGGATGTGGATCCTGCACAGTCACAGACAGTCTGACATTTCATTTAAAGCAGAATGAGGTCAGTTCTTAAATGAGGTCTTTCAGTGACTAGCAGACAAAGGGAGTGTCAGGTAGACGAGGAGACGAGTCCTCCATCACGGTTTCTACCAAAGAATTGAAAACAAAAACAGGATTTGGAATAGTTAGAGGCAGGGACATTAATGCAAAACCAGGGTTAGCTGGTCTGGTTTTTTGTTAGCATCCATTTACAGCTGTGGCAACGTCGCTGCTTATTCTAAGCAAGCATCTGGAAATATAGCGATGATGTTCCGACAGAGATGTCAGTGGAATGTAAAGCTCAGACACAGCAACATAGGGTGCATGTGGTAAAGAAAGCCATTAGCAGCCAAAACAACAAGTGTCAAGAGCCAGTGCTAACGCTAGCCCCGGCTACATGTCGACAGAGCCCATCTGCAAGCGAAGCTTTTGGGGATTCGAGAGGTTTTAAAACGTAAAAGACAGTGAAAGTTGAATTTAAAACTCCTCTCCGTGGTTTGGGGACAAACTTCCCCAGCGACCACCACACGGGGAGGGGGACTGGACATTTGACGGCTGCACTTTGTTTACGTGCAGACAAGTCATTTCTGCTGCCCAGCTGGTTAGCATGTTAGCATGTAGCCGGCATCCCGGACCACGGTGGTCGCGTCGCCGCCCGGCGGGCAGGCAGAGCACCGACGGCGGCGTGCACTTACAGGAAAGGCCCGTATCCTCATCTTGGTGTCCTTCTTGGTGCCGCCTTTGCTGAGATTGGACATGGTTGCCTCGTCCGTGGGGCTCTGTCTTCACATGAACGTGTTCTCCGGGGAGGGACGGGGGGGGACGACTGGCTCTTGGAGCAGCCGACGAGCTTTCACTCGACCTCGTAGCTCCGCGTCGCGGCGCCGCAAGTTTATTGTTGACAGCCCGACGCCAGATCCCAGACCTGTTCATGCAGCAATGGCGGAGGCGCTGACTTCTCACTGCGCAGAGCTCCCGTAGCCCAAGTACCGCGATACTTCAACATCCGAACTACTTGTCAACTTCTCTGGCACCGGAACGCAAACCACTACTACCACGGTAGAGAAATAATACATCACTAATGTACTACTACTACTACTACTACTACTACTACATCTACTACTACTACATCTATTACTACTACATCTACTACGTACTACTCATTCACGCTTTCAAAAAACGTAGTTAATAAAAAGTACGTAAGTGACAACAGATAAGTATGGTCAGGAATATGTAGGCCTACTTAAATAATGAAAAGTAAAGGTACTCTCTGGAGAAGTGACTGTTCAACAAATCAAACCATAATCCGCAGATTATTCCATAAAGAAAATAAAGAATCACAACTCTGTAGAGAAGAATTGAAAATCTGCTCCACCTCAATGGTAGTGTTTATTTGGTCCAAACCTATGCTCCAAACCTCATAATTTATAATGTTTAAAGAACACACAAGGGCAAGCAGTATATACTCACATTTGAGATGCAGTTATCATAAAACATTTGGTATTTTTGCTAAAGATATGCCTTAAACAGATTTTCAGCTTTACTTGTCATTAGGGACAGTCCATTAATTTAGAATACAACATCGTATTTTATAACCTTATTGTTAGATAAATGCGGTTGACTAAAAAGTACAGTATTTGGCTCTGAACTGTGAATATAAAGAAGCATTATAAGAAACTATTAAAATACAAATACCACAAAATTGTACTTAAGCAAAGTAGATAAGTAAATCGCCTTCCATTACTGACATTAGGATATCTTTATAACAACTATTAAGCAGGTAGTTTTGATTATTAGAGCATTTATTTAATCAGCGCTCCAACTGACCTCCTGAGGCTGTTAGACTTATGTTAGTTATGTGTGAAGGTTCTCAGTCGTCATCAGATCATGGCCTCTTCAGGAGTTGTACACATGTTGTACATAGATAACTGGACTTGTGTTTCTTGAGGATGTTTCATCTTTGATTAAAGAGGCTTCATTAAGTTCATTAAGACCAATAAGTCCAGCGACCAATGGACATACGTACGACTCCTGAAGGAAATATGTTGGTGGTTATTTTTCAGTGATGTAGAAGAAGAACACAGATTTGTGACTGACTTTACGAGTAAAAGTTATAAAGTGATCATGAATTAATAATGAGAGAATGTGCCCATGGACTAGACGAGGTAAAAGTCCCCCTACCCGCCACATATAGAAGCCTGAGACCAGAAAATAACTACAACATGTTATATTGTGTACTTGTGATTGTTGTGTGTCTCTTTATGGGTATTGTTTGTCTCTTTGCAGTCATTTATGCTTCATCATTTAAGTGTGAGTCTCATACAGAGGATCTGGCGCAGTGGACATGTATGAGATGTCACACTAATTTACTAAGGTTTGTCTTATTTTAATTAGTGTGGAAGAGGAGATAATGCTGACTGATGAGAAGTAGATTGTAATAGATTTTCACCTCCGACAGCCCCCAGTGTGTTAATCTGGCCATGATAATACAGTATCAGTGTGGGTCGACAGGATCAACAAGGAGGTCCCTGTGACGGGAAGATCAGTGCCACTGAGGCCTAATGTCACCTGATCCAAACACAACCAGGTGCACTTTCATGGTGAAGTAACATTAGAGAGTACGGTGAAGCTACAGTAATGTGCGGTGTGTTGTGCATTTTTTAGAGACAACAACCAAGAAGCCTTTCACCAGATTTATTCCAAGAAAGACAAGAAAAAAAAATCAAAATATCACCCATTTGTCTTCTTGCCAGAAAATGTCCTCGTTCATTAGACCTGAACAAGAAAAGACCACCAGCACTCAGAACTCAAACAAATCAACAGATGACTGCGTTTAGTTCTCAGTATAAGCATTATTTATACATGTCAGATTACGTTTGGGGTCCGTGGTAGACTATCATGTGTATATCCTAAATACACATATATTTTTCTTTCCTCCCCTCTGTCTAAATGTCTAACACTCGGGGTTGTTCAAACATGGCATGGAAAATAAAAAGAGAGAACAGGATGCAACCACTTTAAATACATTACAGAAATGAAATACTTCCCATTGTAATAATGAAAGACAATCAAGTAACATTTTCTCTTTGATATTCACAGCAAATATACGTTTGCCACTTTTAACAATGACGTCACAGGTGATCGTTTAGATGACGTTACATCACAGGTTTGATTCTCGCTGCTCTGTGATGATGGGAAATAGATTTGGGTTCGTACTTCCTGGATGAGCTGCATATTTCAGACCTGGTCATGATGAATCAGAAAAGTTTTATATGGATATAGCCCTCGTCAACACGCCAACATTAAAAATAAAAAAATAATCTAATTTAGTGTGCGTCTGTGTTTCCGTTGCAGCTTGGCCAGGAAGTAGAAAAATGTTTGCTTGGCACATTGAGCCCTGACTTTCAAAAACAAACATGGAGGGACAGATACACACTCAGTATAGAAAACGGACACAGGTCTGGACGCTCAAAGCATCGATAGAAGCATTTTCAATGGAGACATCATCATCTAACTCTTAAATGCATTTTGAGAACCCAGACCTAAAGGAATAATTTAACAAGAGGCATAGGTATTTACATAGGAATCTATGCAACATCACAGAGGCAGATACTTCATATTGCACATGAAAAAGGCAGGTACATATGAAACAGTGGTTTAAAAAGAACAGAAATGGGAAAATCACACATGAGAGAAAATACTTGAGAATACAATGTATTAAGTTCATTTAAAGAGGGGAAAAAATGCTTAGATCTCCAGAATGAAGTCCTTTTATTATGAGAATAGAGTTGTTCAATAACAAGAATAAGGTCAGAATGTTACAAGAATAAAGCCGTAATATTATGACTTTTTTCTTATAAATGTACGACCTTACTGTTGTAATATGATGTTTTCTCATTAAATAACAACTTTGTTCTTGTAAAATTATGACATTTCTCGTTAAATTACAACACTATTAGTATAGTGTTTTGATTTGTTTCTCATAAAATATATTTTTAGAATATTATGACCTTTTCTTATTAACTTAAAACTTTAGTATTGTAATATAAGGAATTTCTTCTTAAAATATAATGACATTTTTCCCCTTCAACATGGCCCTACTACTTTGTCTTAGGAGAAAGAGAAAGTGGCTATTTTACAAACAAATCTGGCCTTCAAAAACTTTATAGTAAAAATATTCAGTCCATGTATCAAACCACAGCAGATCAATACATTTCATCCAGTCTTGCTAATGGGTTTCCCAGTGTAGATAGAACCCATACATCAAACCACTTTACTCACCAATTAACCTTCCTCCCTAATTCATCCTCATGAGACACTCTCAAAGAAAAATTATATATTTAAATACCATGATTGCAATTTTTTGCTTTCATCTACCTTCACCCGCACTAATCAGGGGCTGCATAAAAGGGGAGATATTTTAAGAAATTCTAGTGGATCACTTGAGGTTTGCCTCATCTCTGTCAACAGCAGCTTTGTAACGAGCGGTTACACTAAAGACTTCTCTCCTGATCTTAGACCAACTGCCTCCAGTTCTCTCTCTCTCTCTCGCTTATTTTCTCACCCACACATCCACATCCACTCTTTCGCTCAGTAACTGTCACCCCGTCCACACACTGCCTACATACAGTGGCGTCCATTACAGAGATCTCTCTTCGTGTAACTCTTATCTTTCCCCGACTCTGCAGCATTTCCTATTTAAAAGCATTGTGAGGTAAAACTGAATATGGCATATTGTAACACAAAACCCCCACAGCCCAAAGTGTCAGGTTTCCTACGAGGCACAATCTGAGAACTTTAAGTTTCCGAACATTTCCTTTGGAGTGCAGCAGCAATTCGCGACCGGTCGGTGCTTTCAGGACAGAGTAATTTCTATGACGGCTACATCTCTAGTTCCTTCTTATAAAACAAATTTATGTGCACTGACAACTGAAAGAAAATGCTGTTGTATCTGCAAAATATCCACTAGTGGCTGTATACATAACTTAGAATAGAAAGAAGTGAAATGACATAAAATCTGAGGTCTTCACACAGTTATTTCACAAATATACATCTTCTGAGCAATGGCGATCATTCAGTCCGCACTCTGATACTCTAAACTATGTCTATAACAAACATACAACATACATACTAAACAGACGCTTAAATTTCAATTTTTATATATTAAAAGCTCTAAGAAAGGCAGCAAAGATGCGCATTAAGGCAGATCCATATATGACACACTCCGGAGAACACGCTCTACTCTGGCACATTTACACAGATGGATGAGATGGATCTTTTAAAGGGCTTCAGTTTGCTCTCTCTCACAAGTTGTTTAATTAGGAAATCTGTCACTAAAAAATTAAAGAAAGTGAAAATAAAACGTGCAAGGGAGTGGAAATAATGACGAGAGAAATAAATTCAGGGTATAAGGTCAAGTGGCCTTTGTTTCGAGGTGTAAATGCATACTGAATGAATATGCACAAGGTATATGTTGTTAAAGTATTATGCATGGATAGAGCTGCTATGGCCAGGGATCGGTTATTGATCAGTGATTGTCGAATTGTCCCTTGAGCGATCAAAAAAAAGGGTTAGAAGCGAATCGGTACATGTGAGAGCTAAAATACTTTCTGAGAAAATGAACAAAATCTCCCTTGTACAACTTGACGATCATGGATTAATTAAATATACTTTGAATACAAAACTCTGCTCTGATGGTATAAAAAATGGACTGCATTCATTTCCTAGCCATGGAGAAATCAACACTGACGCAGGTTTAAAGGAAAAATACGTGAGGTGTCCATACAGCATGCATTCATAAGCATCAGGTGAGGGACGTCGGCAGCTGCTTGTGTGTGAACAAAGCTGAGCCATTTGAAATCAATATAAGATACTGTGAACCATTTTACAGAAAGTATAGCACTTTGTCTCACTGGTACATGTTGACGTAGTCCTTTTCCAGAACAATGAGTTGTGTTTCCTCCGTCTTTGTGTGTCTAAACACCATGTGCATGTTCGTGTGTGTGTGTGTGTGTGTTTTTACAATCTTAATCAAGATCAGAATGTGTGAACGATCTTGTGGTATGAACTTATTTTTCCAGTTTAGCTGCTGAAAAGTATCAAGTCACCACCTTCTTCTTTCCTGAACTGGAGACAAAAGCAACACGTAGCATCTAAATCACTGAGTCGCCTCAGGTGGATCCACTCGTCTCAAATCACCCGTCGGATTCAGTTGGTTTGAAGCTTTGTCGTGTCCGTTCTGCGCGGCCTGCTAATCAAGAGATTGACAGCAGAGAGACCCCTTCCCTCTCAGGTCGCTCAAAAGGTATCCTCAGCCTCTTATTGGACCGCAGAAAACTCCAGGAAACAGCCGGCAGCCCGCCGTCATCACTGGCACCTCCCTCCCTCTGCGTCGTCAAGGCAACCATTGAAGCAGTGCTCGTCGCTCCCGAAAGCACCCTGGGACTGGAGCAGCTCGTACTCCTGGTCCAGGAAGTCTAGGCTGTTGTTGCTTGGCAACCCACGGATGGTGAACTTGTGGGACACTTTGGTCCACTGCTCCCGATTTGCTGCCACTCGCTCATACAGCTCGGTGGCTCCAGGAAGCAGTTCAGACAGCAACCTGACAGGATAGAGAACAGCCATTAAAAAATACAATGCAGTTATTTGTTATATAGGACTTTATACAAGAGGCTTCCGTATGACGACCGTGCATTAGTCCCAGATTAAAATGTGTAAATTATAATTTAATAACTGTCTATTTTTTAATTATTGCATATTTTCTTTGCAACTACTGTTCAACTTCTTCTTCACCATCTTCTTTTTAAACAGCATTTAACTGTGGAATTAAAAAACAATAATAGCGATATTTCTGGCCACTAGAGGGCAGTTGAAGACGCTGTAACCACAACTTTGTCACATAATCACCATGTCAAGTTCAAATGGAAAATGTGTTTGCCTAATGAACACAACTGAAACAATAATTCTTATTAACTTCTTTAAGGAGGTTATGTTTTATCCCCCTTCTTTTTGTCGGTTGGATTATGCAAATCCTTCGGATGGGACATGGGCCAATAATGAACCAATAAAAATTTTGCACGGATCCAGGAATTATATTTTCTACTTTCTTTAATATCCTAAAACAGAGGCTTTTAAAAAAAAAAAATCACCAATTTGCTAGGGAATCATGGATCTTCAGGCATATTTATGGGACAGTCTGCGCGATGATTGGATTTAAGCGGACCAGTATGTGCTCTACTGAGTTCTAGTTATATCTGTTTTCCCCTCCACCAGCTCACGAGGGAAATCTCTCGCTGTTAAGCTGCTAAATGCTCCAGTGTGTTTGCTGGAAGGTTGCTAACTGTGCCTCTCTTGTCAGCTGGTGCTGAGTCTGCAACGTGTTCTTGAATCTTTTTTGCTAAAACAGCTGCTTAAAACAACTTGATGATGACAATGACGATGATGATAATGATGGAAGTGAACCAAAACAGTCAATCAAAAACATTGAGCATAGGCACTAAAATGCTCCATAGAGCTGAGGAAAACTACAGAAGTGGGTGAAAATTCCCTATGAGTTCGTCCTGTCTGACTACACACAGTAATTTGATCCATTGTGATATAAATACATTGATTCAAAGTTACAATTAAATAAAAACAAACTGTACTGTACAAAATTGAGTTTACATTTTGACACTAAATACAATATGACAATAATAATATATAATACAATACAAAATAATATATCAAGGAGATTTCTGCTTGACTTTCGACTGTTTGCCAACACCTTTGAAATTATATATCTGTCCCAGTGTTCAATACTTGTAATGTGGTGACATGTCTGTCTTTACCCTCAGAGAAAGTGTTGTATGACTGAAGTGATGAGTGTAGGAAGGATGTGATGTTCTCATATATACGCACTTGTAGATGGGCATGGCGATATGTTCCATGAAGCTGATCTGTAGTTCTGGGATGTACGCCTTTTCTCTGTCCATCATCTCGCTCGGCCTGTTCCCCATGGCTTTTTCCTTTAGACACACACGCACACACAGACATGAGTAATGAGCCCACTATTGTGTAAAATGACACACACTGCGGCCACTTGCTGAATAATTTCACATGTCATTTAACAGGCAGAAAACACAGACACATACCAGGTCTCCTTGAGAGAAGAACTCTTTATATATCAGCTCCTGTGGACACAGAGGAACAGACACTTGTTACTGCTCATACGGCTTCATAATCATAGTGAGACTGATTAAGTTCCACATGAAATAAAACTGTCATTTATTTAATGTCACACGATAAAACAGCAAATTTGAAGTGACTACAGTTTATTTTTCCTTAATGACTGAAGTATAACCTCTAATATGAACAAGTACTCAGTTTAAAAGTATAGATTTTAAATTCTAATTTAAAATGAGCATGAATCTCCTGTGTAACAACACAATATAAAGAAAACCATATGTAATTCAAAGCTGGTACATGTGTACAATTGAGTGTTTGAGCTTTAGGACAGAATTTGTCAGATTTGTAAACATTACTGTAACTGGATTATGTTGAATCGCAGACATGCTGTGCTCTAAGACAAAATGTCATTTCCATTTATAACTATTCAATATTTTGTGCAATTGCTATTTGTCATTAATCCCCATTGGGACCAGACATACAAACCAGACATTGCAGAATAATTTCCTCCCCGGAATTCAAGAGAAATGCATTTTCCATTTTTGGGGGCAAGGATTACAGGGCATTTGTTGCAGGTGTAAGATATTTGCAGATTTGGGTGTTGGATTTAGGACAAGGGTCAGGGGCTAGGGGTGGAAAAGGGGGCAGACCAAGATTACAAATAATCCTATAATTGAGTGCAGTTTCACATAAGAGTGTCGTGGAACATCGACTGGAATGTTGTTTTCTACTGCACAGCTCTACATCTCATCGTCTTTATTGTCCTTGCACTATCACAGAAAATACAACAACTACACTTCTGCATCTTCTACCATATCGTAGACTGTAAATAAAGACGGACAACGCATCTCCACTTCCTCACACTACCCAGAAATTAAACATCATCTTGACCCAGAGTCTCCACAGTAGTGATCAGGTGATGAAGCCACGGTGCAGAAGTCCCACCCCCTATACCCCCTATATTCACAAGTGTATAGAGTATATTAGTATAACCAAAATATCTGTGGGCTGATTCATATCCTGTTGTGTTACTGACGTGGATGTAAAGCTGCTATTCCCTAATGTGGTGTTAGATTACTCCATTTGCTGAGTCATAACTAAAAACATTTTGCCAAATTAGTGTTTACACTTGCTAATAAGCAGTATCAACAGAGGTATATGGACGTCAACTGACAGCGATCTTGCGCGTGGTTTTCCAGCCCTTGGTCTGGTCTGACAGGTCACATGACGTCATCAACAGGCACAGCAACATAGAGCGGTGGGTTTGGTTTTTGCGATTGTATCCGTCTGAAACACACACACACACACACAATGACAAATGACTTTATTCAAGCTGCATTTGCATCGTCAAGTAACATTTTATATTTAACTGATCATTACTAATTGTCCTTTACTCAGACCATATATGTCTTGATAGATATTGAAGATTAAAAGCCATAATGGGATATTAGGAAATTTTGTTAACTCAGCAGCACAGCATTATGTTTAAATGGCACCATGACATTGTATATGTCCACCCCGTCAGTCCATGAGTGACACTTACACACTCTGTGCTGTGAGTTTTTTTAATGTCCTTGAATTGCTTTTACAGCTCAGAATTGATTCTAGTGATGTGACGTCCACTCAGGGTAACTCATAATTGGCTGCATTCAGGCGTAAAAAAAGCACTGGAGGCAGCAGCCAATTACGTTGCATAAGAGAGCAGTAAGCAACTGTCGGCTCAAAAGGGTAAATAGTCCAATAAAAGTGGAGGATGTTTAAGAATGTCAGTGATGAATACTGAGAGCTTCACTCACATTGCTGCATAATGACTCATTAAATGAAGTATAGAGACAGAATGTGGCTTTTGTGTGGTGCCAAGAAATGAGCCAGACTGCAAAGGACAATCATCAATGGTTACTTAGCTTAAGAATAGATGTCAATGACATTACATGGCTTCAAAAATCCCCAAAAATGGTGACCATCTAAATATATAATAATACATCTTTTAAATATAATGTTTGTTGTGTGCTTTCTCTTGTGAAATCAGCCCTTTGTAATCCAAGGAAAACAGAAAACACTGCTTTATTGTCACCGCTCTGGACCAGGCATCTGAGCAAAGCCTGGATTTGCTGTTCACTGCTGTGAGCAAAAAGGAAAAGTAGAGATGTGACTGTGCATACTGAACTACTGTGGCGTACCATCAGCCATCTTCTGCAAGTCCTTGAAAATGCGAAGGTGGTGAGCAAGGTCTGTCGCCAGAATGATGTCCCTCATCAGATCTAGCATGCGCTGGTAGTCCTGAGAAAAAAATAAGAAAACAACATTAAAATAACTTGTGCTTGTAAGTGAAAGCAGAAAATTGAATCCAAACGAGAGAGAGGACTCAGAGATATTTGTAATGTGCAGATGTCAGATCCAATATCTCACCTTCCTGGAGAACTTCTCGAAGATGTTGCAGCCGTGAGTGTTCAGAATGGCGATGGCCTGGGCAAAGTGATGTCTCTGTCATGGTGAATAAAGCATGATGGGAAAATGGTTACTTCCAAAGTGATGTTGAGTCATGTTGTAATGAAAAAAGCAAAGTCAATTTACATGCCTCCCACTGCTGCAAATAATTCAAGTTTGACTTTGACCACTAGATGTCGCATTAGAACACAGTATCAGTAGCTCCCCGAGAGTGAAGTTTGTTAACTATGAGGAAACAAATCAGTAAAACCGACAAGACAGTTCAGTCTGCACAGTTTCTACAGGGATCACAGTCTAACAGAATGTAGTAAGGATTTTCACAGACACAAGTACACGATGAAAACACTGTTTAAGCTTTGACAGTTTTCGATCAGCTCTCCCACATCCTTCCCATGTGACCTTACCTCCATCACAGATCCCTCTGAGCTGTAGAGCGCAGCCAGCACAGATTGCTGAAGGTAGACACACACACACACACAGACAAAAGAAACACAACCCTTTAGTACACATAGCATTGATCAAGTGAAACAGTTACTGTTGATGCATAGTTGATAATGTGAGTGTGTCACTTCGGTGCTGGAGGGTTCTGCATGATCAGAGTGGAACAGAGCGGCGTGCTGCTAATCACTATTACATCTAGTGTCTCACTGGGCCAAATCCACAGTCACAGAGACACAACCTCACACTCGAATACACACTCTGATATCCGTGAAACACATCTAGAGCCTGCTCACATGCGTCATCCTTTACATATCAAAGACTGTTTTTAGCAGAACCAGAGTGATATAGATTTTGATATGATATGAGGCTGATACAGACAGGGAGTAAAAAAACCCAGATATATGTATATTTATTTAAAAAAAATAACAATAATTCCAAAGATATTGTTATCAAACCCGTATGACAAAGAACTGTAATTCAGGCTTGATGTTTAATAGATTAACCATACCTTATTTTAAATACCTACAAATAAAAAGAAAATACAACCAAATACACAGAAATTGAATAAAAAAATTCTGCATTTTTTAACTGTAAAATAAAGGTTTTTTATATCAGCGCCTTTCACGATCAATTAAAATAAACACCAATACCTATATGACTCTGAAAGACTCATCTTATATCTCCCCCAATTTATAGTCTATGTTTTTGAATGGCCAGTGAAGCAATGCACCACTGGCACTTTGTGCGTTTCAGATTATTCATGTTTTTATTCAATGCAATGTTCTTCCTTTTTCTACCACCTAGTTTCAGTTCGTATCATGGTTACATCATGTCCTGCTTCATCTCACACCCACTGCTAAACAGAGAAATAATTAGTTTTCTCACCGAGGCGACTTGGAAAGAATTGTTGGTACCACGGTGGTCCATGTCATGGCACATACAGGAGATAAAGAGAGCTAAGATCTCTATATCTCTGAAAAGGAAGAGGACAGCGGTCACTTGAGTCACATAATCAAAGCTGACATTACATTTTTCAACTGTTAAAGAAATGTGGCGCACTCACTCGAGGTAGTTGGACAGCCCTAGGTTTTTGTAGAGCAGGTAGCAGAAGTGTGAGACAGAGAAGGCGTGCATCCAGTTGTGGTAGGGAGGGTCTCTGTAGCCTCTCTTCACCATTAGACAGAACCTGACGCCAAAGCAGCAGTTTAAATATGGTCCTATGGTTGACTAATTATATGAATTATGACTTAATTCTAACTGTTCCAACCAAATTTGCTGCACTGCTGACCTATGAAGTAGCACCAGGAACACATATTCCTATTATTCTAGAATTATTTTCAATATAGTCTTTTTGCAGCTGTTTACACAAGTCTTTCCAAGGTGTTGAAAATATCAATAATTCTGGTAAACTCACATAAAGCAGTTACAAACACAAAAGTATTCTCATATTAAGAAAAGTTGTCCAAAGCAACCAAACTGCACAATTACTGCATAAAGTACTCAGAGATTACACACATAGACACAGGCTCATATATTTGGTATATGATTGATTTTCAGACCTGGCGAGCGTATTCCTGTCAATCTTGTACGTGTTGATGAAACCCATGTCTTCCAACATGCTGAGGACACACTGCAGACACACACAACAATATCTGTTATATTTCCTTCCTGTGTTTCTGCCTCCTCCACACTGTGTCTCTCTGCTTCCACCTTCTCCTCTTACCATGGGTGTGGTGTCATCAGGCAGGGAACGCGGCGTGTAAGTGAATTCGGCGAAGCAGGGGTGGATTTCTATCACCGGATCGACCCCCGCCACCAGCAGCTTAGTCACTTCTTCCTCTGATACCTGCGAAGCACACACACTGAGTCATACTGAAATAATGACGACTGTGTCCATGCGGAAGAGCGAGTGCGACGGGTGAGGGTGATATCTACCTTCATGTGGTACATCATCATTTCATTGGCCAGGTGGGACCTGAACTGGGCTTCACCGACCCTCTTGTACAGCAGAGACTAGAGAAAAAAACACCAAATTAAAGCAAAATCAACAGTTTGACTATAATTGTCACATACACAGTAGTTGGATACAGTAAAGTGTGATGTACAGATTGCTCACAGCAGCAGGAGAAGTAAGAAGGGGAATGAAAATAGTTTTAAAATGGCTTCCTCTCCTCTTTTGTTCTTCCTTTTGAAATTTGCAAACACTATAGTGTGTCTGTATGTGAGTGAGTGTGTGAGTGTATGTTAAGTATCAAATGACAATCAAGAGATTTAGGATTAACAAGTATGTTTAGATTTTGCCCCTTTCAAAGCTTTGGCTCGTGTATGAAACAATAAAACTCAAACTGAATGCTTACAGTTCAGTCCATAAGGAGAAGTGCTTCTTACAGCCCATGTAACACTCTACACAGCATGATACAGAGCAATCATTGATACATAATACATTGGGTCATGTTTCAATAATTAACGAGCTGCCTAGAAGCCAATTATTTTTCCAATCAAAAATCTTTATAGTTTGTGCATAAACAATGGAGTACCTGCAGTGATTCAAAGGTCAGAAGATAAAGGCGCTACTTAATGTGAAGGTGAATTGGACACGCTGAATAAAATATCATCACAGCTGTGTATATAACAATAAAACTGTTAAAACAAAGTATCTTCATTCCTTTTTTTGGGTTTTGTGTTCAAAATATTGTAAGAGACAAGAGAAATCAGTGCATTGTAAATCCATTTGAATCCATGTTTACACTTTGCTCTGGTAAAAGGATGAAAAAGATATATCATTGCATTTTTTAAACTAGAATTACGATCCTGTGGTTGTGCGCCTCCGTCAACCCGTACAGTTTCAGTCGACATACTTTTTTCCCCAGACTCAAATCGAATCGGCTAATCTATAAATCAGTTCATCTTCGAGTCCAAGTGAATATTTGCGCCAGATGTAATGAAATTCCCTATGGGTTTGACTTTTAACCACTAAAATCAGTTCACCTGTGAGTCCAACTTAACATTTGTACCAAATTTGAAGAAATTCTCTTAAGACGTTCTTGAGATAATGTGTTCACACGTATAAGATGAACAGATGGACAACCTCGAAAACATAATGTTCTTTCCGGCACTGAGGCATAAAAACTGCTCTACACTCCATCATAAAAGCCACTCAGTCCCATCACAGATCCAATCTCTCTAAACTTCGCTTGAGATCTTGCTCTACTCTGCCTCGACTGAGCATTTCGCTCTCACTCAACACAGCAAGAAGTTTCCTGGTCCAAATCCCGGTTTGTTCTAGAGTTGTTCTCTGAGTTTGCGTGTGGCATGGTGACCTGTCCAGGTTGCACCCTGCCTCTTGCCCTTGACTGGGATTGACCCCAGCCCCCCCTGCGAGCCTCCCCTCAAAGTATAAGCAGTATAGATAATGGATGGATGAACTGATCCCATTAAGGTGGCGGCACTGATCCCTTAACAGCACTAACAGACCTACCGCATTGTTTCAAGGGGTAAGAGCCTCTCTATATGCAGTGCAAGTGCTTCTGGGTATTTGTCTCTGTGCGGCTAAATTTAGTTGATGACTATGAAGCTGCATGGAGGATGACTTTAATATGCTGTACATCATATTCCATCTGTGAGCCGTGTTTAAAATCAAGCTGAGTTAATGACTTAGGACTGTTTAAAATGAGTCAGTGTGTATGAAGATGAATGAGCAGCCACAGAGAAGACGCTTCTATTCCCTTTTTAATGTGTCACACTTATTCACTGCTGCTGCTGGAAGAGATAATGAGAGATTGTAATGGAGGCAAAGTGAGAAGTTTAAACTCTTAATTAATTTGTAACTGATAATGTTTCTCCAGGAATGTTGTGGTTTATTTGTCTTATGTTTATTATAGTTTGGCATATTTCCTCCTTTACATAAAATCATACTCAAATCCACAAGTGGACTAATGGAGTGTGTTGACTGCTGTGGTCAATAAATATGCTGCAGAAAATGTAAACGCCTCGTTCCTGACCAGACGTCTGTGGCCACAGCAAGGCAGAACATTTTAATTTGATAGTATCCGGTATGTTTTTCATACCAGTGTCCCACACACGTCAAGCCCGGCTTTTTTTACTTAGAAGACCCCACTGGTGTGCAAAATAATTAAAGAGAGAGGGAGAGAGATCATTGTCCTCCTGTTATTCTTGACCACAGTGGTTGGTAATAACCCTGTGCCTCTAACCACGTCTCTGCCCTGGCTCCTGCTTTGAGTCCCACCATCGTAAATCTTACAGAAGCAGGCAGCTTCAACCTTTAGGACTAAACTATAGATCCCTATAGATTAGTTAGCAGATTTAACTATAGGAGGCCCACCTGAACACAAACTCTCTATCTGCAAACATAGCACTCTCTCTTATTGAGGATGGTGGTGGCGGCGGTTTTGTCAGGTTATTTATTTTTTATTTTTTTAGTCATCTTGGTCGAAAGGGGATGGCTCCCCCTTCATAAAACCATCCACTGAATATAGAGTCAAGACTTACATGAGCTATGCTGATTCCACAGTAGATGGAGAACGCCGTGGCCAGATCCTCGTCGAAGCGGTTGAACCACGGCCCGTTCATTTTATTCACCAGCTCAGCCACACCGATCACCTCTGCAGCACCGAGGATTTAAAGAAAGTCAAACGTAAAGTAAGTAAAGGGAAGGAGCGAGGAAAAGGAGTTCAAGAGAGAGAAAGACGCTAATGAGGAAAAATGAGGAGATGAAAGTCAAGGACGAGAAAATGAGGCAAAGAACGCAGCAGTCCGAGGTGGAGAACAGATGCTGAATCAAAAAGGTCTGCTGACCTAACTTAATTTCACACTGGAGCTGAACCTGATTGCACATAAAAAGAAGAAAGGATACATTTCAACTCATATTCTGAGCTTCACACAGTTTTCAAAATGGAGACAAATCACATACACGAGATAAAGTAAAGTTTGAGGAGCCAGTTTTCTCTAATTTCTAAGTATAGAACACATACACATCACCAATATTTGAGATAATGTAACAAGGCTTTGTGTTATTCTATGAGAGCAGCTTTAAGGAAATGTAGCTGAGAATTTAGAGGAGAACAGGGGGAGTAGATATGAACAGCAGACGTCAACAGACGAGCATCTATCAAGCTCCTATATGTGTTATTTCATAGACGGTATAAAAAGATGGACGATGTGTCTCCACTTCCTCCCACGATCCAGAAATATCCCAGATACGAACGCTGCCATCTTGTGCCGAGGCTGTCATTTGGAGTCTCTGCAGTAGTGATCGGGAAAGGTGACGAGTTGCCGCTGGGTGATACACGCGTTTGACCAATCATGAGTCAGTCTTAGGTGTCAATCATAATGTTTCACCCTGTTTCTATACCATCAAATCATTCTTTAAAACCAGACCTCATTGGGGAAAAAATTAGCAGTTAGACATAGATAGGTGTGATAAGAGCAACATAAAATCACAGTGATCTGTGTTTTAATTTCGGTCCATGTCCCTTCCAATAACATGGGATAGGTTGGTCTTATGACCTATACTATAGCAGCCAACAGAGGGCGAACAAGAGGCTTTGGCTTCAGGACCAGTCATGTCGTCCATCTTTATATACAGTCAGACTAATTTATAATCATATATTTAAAAATGTTTGGGTAATGATTACAATCACTTATAAAAAACCCAGACATAAATATAATACAATCTTTATATACACTGTATGTGTGGTCTTAGTTTGTCTCCTGTACAGATCTTTAAACCCTTAAATGTATTGTTACCGTTGTTCTCATCCTTGATGGGGAAACAGAGGATGTTGCGAGTCTTGAAGCCGGTTTCGTCGTCCACGCCTCGGTAGAAGAGAGGGTGGGAGTAGGCGTCCTTAATGTTCAGGATCTGACCCGTGGTCGCCACGTGGCCCGCGATACCCTGATCGGCTGGGATACGAAACTCCTTCTGCACTCGCACACACACACACAGGAACACACGCACACACACACACACAGGAACACACATTAAATATTCAGCTTTGAAAGCTTCGTAAGCTTCTCCAACCTGAAGCCATTCTTTAAATGCGTTCATGGCCATGCTCCATTACTGCATACTGAGTGGAGTTCTGCATAAAGGGGAACTGACCCATTGCAATGTGAATTTTTTTTTTGGATGATCTGTATTTTTTTTATTAGAGGTGTGAAATCATGGCTGAAAACAAACAACTCTTTTCTCACATATTCCTGTAAAAATAAATAAATATTTTTTATCTGTATCATATCTGTATTTCTACACTGTGTAGCTTACAGTCATAATTACTAACAACATTAAGCGACATCGATAACTATCTTTTCTTTTTTGCCATTTTTGATTCATCTATGGTTGACACAAGAGACAGAGAGGACAAAAAGACGACGTGAGAGGCTGTCCTGGTGCCTTACAGGTTTAAGCTACTGACTGTACAATTGTAATGTGTTCGAGTCTGTATACCCACCACCCCCTCTCTCTGTCACTTCCATTACTGCATCATGAAATATGCATGATCCACAGCTACAATACAGAGAGAAAAGCAGCAAGTCGTACCTCTTCATCACTAACCACGCCTCCGTCAAACACCTTTGCCACCAGCTCATGACTGACTCGATCCAGCAGGAACACGGAGCAGCTGAGGGAGAGTGACAGAGTTAGAGCGGTGATGGAGAGCAGAGCCGAGCAGAGGGAGGTTTATCTCATTCAACGTCGTTAACTAACTTTCATTAAACGAGGCAAGTCGGTTAAGAACAAATTGCCAAGATGGCCTTTGCAAATGGAGATAAAGACATTCGCACTTCACACATGCACACTCACACACACACTGAAATGTCCCTTTGAGGATGAATCAGAAGGCTTACATCTCTGCATCACTGAGGTTCCTGGCCTCCACTATAATTTCCTGTAACAGCACTGACACATCATCTGAGAAAATGGAGAGAAGGAGGGAGAGAGAGAGAGAGGAGGAGAGGGTGAGTGAGGAAATGCAAGGAATACAGCAAAGCTCTGATAAAAACAAACAGAGATTACACCACGAGCATCGGTTATTCAACTGTACGAGCCGCTAAGAGCTTTTGTAATCTACCAGTGGATCAATTTTTAGCAGCAGCCATCATGAGGAATCATCGGCAACATACTCTGCCATTGACGCGTATAGTTAGATAAGAATCCAAATGCCTCAATGTAATTACAGGACGGAGAGGTGGAACCATCATCTTTTATGCCCTTTTGATTTTACGGTTATGATCCTGGGTGTAATCACCTTTAGTGTCGGTAATATCTCATTCAATTACGGGCGCCATTCGTTTCATTAGGTGATCATTTAAATATTGTCCATTAACGCAAATCATCCGGCGCTCTCCCTTCCACAGTGACCGAGAATGAAGGAAAGAAAGAGAGACAGAGACGGAGGAGGGGAAAACCTACCCAAGTGTGTGAAGAGATTCTTGGCCACTTGTAGGAGCGCCTGTGTACAGAAGCAGAGGTAAAAAAGCTCTGATTCAGGTGCATATTCATGTATTCATTTAGTGTTTGTATCTGTGTGTGTGTGTGTGTGTGTGTGTATGTGTGTGTGTGTGTGTGTGTGTGTGTGAGGGAGCATGGACAGTACCTGACACTCCACTTTGAGTTTCTGTTCTTTCTGAAAGGCCAAAGTTGAAGTGAGAACCGTTGAAGTGTAGCAGAAACAGTGCTGGATGGCATACTCGTCTGCCTCTGTGTGTCTGCACGCAGGGACACACACACACATACACGCACACACGCACACACACACACACCCGCACACACGCAGACACACACAGACACACACACACAGTCAAAGGGTGAATGTGATCTAAGACAAGGTTAATAGACTTCTGATTACCAAACATCATATTAATAGTATACATAGCTTGTGCCATCTGACATTGTCATTAATACATTTCTAAAGCATTTCAGAAAGTGGAGCTGAACTGCATTCTAATTAAGACAATCATTCATCCATCCATCATGTTACAGCTCCTTAATAATAATGATTTTCTGCTTCTTCTTATCTCCGATTCTAAACTGGATATCTTTAGGTTCACGGCAGTAAGTTTTAGAAGATATTCATTAGAAAACTGTCACTGACAGTTTTTTCATTAAATATCTTATTATCATAATCTATATTTCTACTTTACTTTTTCTACATGTCTGAGGGAAATATTTTCATTTTTTAAACTATATTTATATGACAGTTGTGGTCATTTGTTTCTCTAGATGTTACACAAAGAACACGGATTGATTATTTAATATATTATGCATTGTTATAGAAAAGCCACTATATTAGGAAAATGTATATACATATATATATTACAAAATAACTAAAAATGATTTTCCTTCATTCAAAACATAACTTATATCTGAGCTAACTCTGGTTTGTTGCAGTTTTAGAATGCAGCTGTCTCTCTCCTTTAGATGAAATGATGTGTGAAGTTGACAGCGTTAAGCAGACAGATGAAGGAAATTATCTGCAGAGACCACAGTGACTGCTGTTCTCTCTCTTTGCCTATAGAGGGCAGTGGCATATTACTGTATTGCTGTCAGGCCCTGAGCTCACAGACTCCCAGGAATCCCAGCGCAGGAGACAGGATTTGTACAAAGCGCAGAAAAAGGCCTGGGAGGCTCAGTTCAAGGGGGATTTAAGTTCCCGTAAGTGGTGCAGATCATTAATGGCTGACTTAAACAGAGAGATATTCTTCAGTGCCGTTAGTCGGAGTGTTGATTCTTTTTCGATGGTACCAGGGAGTTTTTTGTATCACAAAAGAAAATTGTCTCAGTTTTTGCGGCTAGAATGAAAAAGCAGCCCCACTAAGACCTGAAGCACTCACAACTTTACACCAAGAAACATGTTTTAGAGAAAATCCCTGTGCGAGAGAAAGTGTGTACCCTGTTCGATCTTATGGGACTCAGGCAGGGCAGCAGATTGTTTGGAACATATACACGTTTTATTCTGCAGCTTAGATTGGGGTTTTTATACGATCATCGCACATTTTCCACCTGCTCTGCGTAAAACAAGATTCACTTATGGCAGTGATGATGTGTGTGTAGCGTTCACATCTGCTGGCACCCAAACTGAGTTATGGACGTGCTACTGGTGTCAGAATATGTCGTCATGCACCTGTGTCCTCGGCTCAGAGGCCAACTCCGCATACGAATATGTAATCTATATGAGGAAGGGGATGCATCGTTAAGATGTACAGGACGTCTCTGCCAAAGTCTGGATGGCTGAGCTCGAAGCAAGGGATGTATTTATCACGTTTTATGCACAGTTGCAAACATAATCCTGCTGTTGTTACTATGGTAATGAGATGCCAGCTCTCACATCAGTGCCACTGGCGCAGCAGGAAATTATAGGACATGATCCCTTGTCATCTATCTTCGCCTTCAGAGAGGAGAGGGAGAGCAGCAGGGGAGCGGGGTTGTGTAAAATATGTGTAAAAATAGTACAGGAAAGGCTAATATACCAGTTCTTGACCATTAGTAGAGACATACATGTTGCTTTACAAGGAGGGAGATAGAGAGACATTTTAAATAGACGTTTAAAATAACAATGGCAGCAGAGCAGGTTTTGAAGTAATATATAAATAACACACACGTCCAAACTGTATTTTAAACAAATACACACACACACACTCACAGCTGGGGTGTGTTTTTATAGACTTCTGTAGAGAGGAGATAGCAGTATAGCTTCTGGCAACAAGTACACACACACACACACACACACACACACACACACACTTACCCACACCCACACAGGTTTTTCGCAGCTATCCTTCTGCATATTCATGTCTAACACTAAACTTAACCTAACCACTGTTTACATCTTACCACTAACCCTAACCAGGAGCACAGAAATTACATGTTTCCTCATTAGGACCTGGCTTCGGTCCCCATGAGATCAACTGGTCCTGACTATGTGAGGACACTCTTTGGCATACATACATTGCCTTGCCCCTAATATTAACCATCACAATGAAATACCTAAGCCTAACCCTAACCATAACTTTTTAAACTTAACACTAACCCTTAAACCCTCAGACAGCTCTTTAAAAAAGTGAGGACGAGCCAAAATGTCTCATTAGATCTTTACTTAAAGTGGTCCTCACACACACGTATACTGTCAGTGCCAAGACATGGTGCCAAAGCAAGCAGCCTCATCACCCGCTGCTGCTGGACTTATGACCGGACTCTAGATCATCACATACCCATCTGCATGGTCACACACCCACACCCACACAGACTGGGTGATTTGGCTCCATAGTGATGTTATCCGTTAACGGGGCAATGCAGCGCCTTCGGCTGCTTAGTGGCAGATTTCAGTGGAAACAGTTGCAACACACTCTCCACTGCTACAAACCCAAACCCAAAGGCTACCCATCCCGACGTTACTGTCAGCCGCTGTCACATAAATCTTTGTATCTTCCGTAAGTCAGTGCTTCAGGATTTAGGAAAAGCCTAATCATCTTCAGACTGACATTCCTGCATTTTAAAAATGCTTTAGCAATAAGCCATTAGTGACTGAGTTACAGTGATTTCTGAACAGCTCCGAAGTTAAGAACAGGAGAGTGTCTCTTGAAATCTTCATGAAAGGCTGCAGGCGAAACACAGAATACAACCAAAAAGGAAAGAAGGCTAAGGAAAGCCTACAGAATGGACAGAGTCTTTTACATACATACCTCTGGCCACCCTGCTTGTTGAAGGTGCATGCTAGCGCCACCACCTGACCAGTGGCCCTGCTGACCACTGGGACGCACAGCATGGAGGAGATCTCACAGTCTAACATACTGGACAGCTGCCGACGCTCCTCCTGAGAAAAAGTCAGACAAAAACAAACGATCAGATAGATAGATAGGTATGAAGGTCAGTTGGTCTGTAGGTAGGTATAGGTAGTTAGGTTGTTTGCTTGGTTAGTTGGTAGGTTTTTGGTGGGTAGGTAGGTAGGATAGTTGATCAGTTGGTTGGTTGGAAGGCAGGCAGGTAGATAGGTAGTTGTTTGGTAGGTAGGTAGGTAGGTAGTTTTTTGGTTAGTAGGTAGGTGTGTAGGTATGTAGGTTGGTGGGTAGGTAGTTATTCTGTTAGTTAGTCGGTAGGTAGTTAGGAAGGCGCATATGTAGGTTAGTAGGTTGGTTGGTTGGTTGATTGGTAGGTAGGTACTAAGTTAGTTGATCAGTTGGTTGGTTGGAAGGCAGGCAGGCATGCATGCAGGCAGATAGGTAGTTGTTTGGTTGGTAGGTAGGTGGGTTGTTGGTGGGTAGGTAGGTAGGATAGTTGATCAGTTGGTTGGTTGGAAGGCAGGCAGGCAGGCAGATAGGTAGTTGTTTGGTTGGTAGGTAGGTAGGTAGTTTTTTGGTTAGTAGGTAGGTAAGTAGGTATGTAGGTTGGTGGGTAGGTAGTTATTTGGTTAATTAGTCGTTAGGTAGTTAGGTAGGCGCATAGGTAGGTTAGTAGGTTGGTTGGTTGGTTGATTGGTAGGTAGGTACTAAGTTAGTTGATCAATTGGTTGGTTGGAAGGCAGGCAGGCATGCATGCAGGCAGATAGGTAGTTGTTTGGTTGGTAGGTAGGTAGTTGTTTGATTAGTCGGTAGGTAAGTAGATTGGTGGGTAGGTAGTTATTCGGTTAGTTAGCAGGTATGTAGTTAGGTAGGCGCGTAGGTAGGTTAGTAGGTTGGTTGGTTGGTTGATTGGTAGGTAGGTACTAAGTTAGTTGATCAATTGGTTGGTTGGAAGGCAGGCAGGCATGCATGCAGGCAAATAGGTAGTTGTTTGGTTGTTAGGTAGGTAGTTGTTTGATTAGTCGGTAGGTAAGTAGGTTGGTGGGTAGGTAGCTATTCGGTTAGTTAGTAGGTAGGTAGTTAGGTAGGCGCGTAGGTAGGTTAGTAGGTTGGTTGGTTGCTTAATAAACGAACAGACAAACAGACAGAAAGACACACAGGCAGACGTGTTCTTACTGCACTGATGTCCTGAAGCGTAATTGACTTCTTCTTTTCAACAACCTGACCGAAACGTCCAAACATCAGCTGAAAAGACAAGACAAAAGGAGAGAGAGATAAAGACGGGGTTAGAAAAATGAGTGTAATGAGGGTGAGAGGCAGAGAGAACATGTAAAATGGAGAAACTGGAGCATTTTACAGTGGTAAAATATATAAATAAAGGTTGTTTATTCAGACAGAAGTCTATTAGCTCCCTTGTTAAATCAGCACAAATGGTCTATCCAGGGAGCATTTTTTTGTGTCCTAATATCTCTCTACACCGACTATTATCAAGATTTCACAGATCATTTATGCTGGGGTACGCAGTCCATTCACTCCATAATGGAAAGCCTGTTAAAAATGCGCCGTGTGGAGCACAACCAAGGACAGGAGACTGAGCGCAACCCACAGGAAACGAATATTATTCTTGTCCAAATTTCTTAATTATAACCACTGCCAGGGATTATAAAAGATTTAATGTGGGAGGTTTATTCACTCATGTCAGTCAAAGAAACTTACAAGATGAGTTTCGATGCTTGTATGCCTGATAGAAATTGCGACAAACCTCTGAATATACTTTAGTGCACAAACTCAAGGATATTCAACAAATAATTTAATAATTCTATAATAAATAAAAATGAGCACCAACTGGCAAATAAATGCAATGACAAAATAAACTCATCTGTGCATTTTTTACTGGTAATGATTATGTTTTTTGACCTCACCGGGAAGCTGATCTCCTCTTCCAGGACTTTGTCTCCAACCACCTACAGGGTCACAAAGGTCAAAGGTTATTGTTTATTCAAATGTTAACATCCAAATACTCTTTGGTGAATGAGTCACTGCTAATGTGTGTGTGAGTGTGTACGAGTTTCAATCCTGGTGGAGACCTTAAACTGGCATATGACTCATGCGCAGGGGACCAAGTTTCTGTCTCATTGCAATCAATAGCCTGTTGATGTGCCTGGTGCACTTTTCTTGAAAAACCAAAGAAAACTAAGAAAAACCAAAAAAACTGGACCCCATGATGTCTGTTTTAATGACAAAGGGTGTTTTGATTTGCTCCCCTAGGGGTCATAGCTGGTGTTGATATATGTGAGCCTGTACTCGTCTGCGTACCTGGCAAAACACCTGGTGGTTGTCCTCGGACACCAGTAGTAGACAACAACACTGCGAGTGAGTCTGCTGCTGCAGCTGAAGGGAGAAAGCAGACACAACATGAGTCCTGATATATTATCACAAAAATCTCTCTCAGATTGTTTTTAAAGCCTTCATTTAAGATTCTATGGAGCGTAGCTAAGGTGTGAAGCAGAGATTAGAGATCAGTGGACAATGAAAAATGACTGGAGTTAGCGAGGGGCAACAATTCAATACTATCTCCGCAAAAATCTGTCTGGGTTTATTGTGTCTGTAATAGGTTGAGTGAAGGGATATATATATAAAACTGAGCATATACACATATTATTATCTTTTACACATATTGTCAGTCAACTTCTCTTAATTTATATATTCATTCATATACTTTTCAACAAATATGACTACCTTGCTTAATACATGGGTGTATCCTGGGTCTTTTTCTTTTATGACAATAATCTTACTAATAATAATCAATACACCAAATAAATCACTTTTACTCATTGTATGTTGTATTTAATAAGTGATCATATCATCAAAACATTAATTTCCTTGCAGATAACCTTGAATACATGATCATGCATTGATTTAAGCACAAGATTAACGTTTTCCGTTGAAATTGTAAGTCTCTAAATCCCTGCGTAGACAATGAAAGTCGCGTTTTGCTGCCTGTGTGTGTGTAAGTGTGTGTGAGTGTCTGAATGTTTCTGCTGCCGTGCTCTGTGTCCTGAGGGGTTGCAACCAATATCCTGCTGTTGTCTCTGATGGGAAACATTTCATTCACATTCATAGCCTGAAATAGACTCCTGAGGTGCAAACAAGCCCACCTTTATACACGCTGACACAAATACTGTCAGTACACACGCAATATACACACGCGGACATGCACGCTCACGAACCCACGCACAGTTATACGTAAGAGCAGCGTTTCCTGACACAATATTCTTCTGTGTAATCCACAGAGCTGGATGGAGAACAACCAGGACAGGAATAAACAACAGCTGCTGCCAACACACACTCGCCCCTCAGTCACACACGTAAATTATGTTGCTGCACCCACATATAATAATAAGACCCTCCGCCCCCTATTTTCCCAAATACTGCTAATCTCATAAGAGCTGCCCCGAGCCCTTCCCACCAAAATGACGATTCTGAAGAAGCAACAATTTCCTGCTCTTCTTTCTACCTTTCCTCCTCTCCCATTCCCCTCACTCCTTTTAACAACTGTAGCCTAACAATAAACAGGCGGAAAAAATCATGTCGCACTCAAAACACATTTTAAAACCCCCGCAGGCTTTTACAGCCTCTCCCTTCCTTCAAATGCATGTTGGAGGCGTCAAAAGCTGACGTTGTGTTGTATGCGCAGGCCGCACTGCAGCAGTTTGACCACACAGAGACGTTCATGCAACTAGGAAGGTAGAACAGTTGCAGGTAGATCATAATAATCCCTCACCATTCTCAGATTTTTACCATTTTTATAGAGAAATAAATAGATTTTTGTCACAATCTTTTTCTCATGCAGCCAAAGTGAATATAATTTTCTGCTACAAGAGCACAGCAGTTAGAACTAAATGAGTTTATCTTATTAAACTGACAGAAGACATAATTGAAAATTCTGAAGAAAATGGGTAGAAGGGTGAAAATGAGCTGCTGATTATGCATCAGAGTAAAACATTTGAACAGGTTAAGTGCTTAAGCTTCAAATGGTTTTATAATAACTGACATATTTTCAGACTTTCTGTTTTCGAAAGAAAAATACATAAGAACTCCAGTGTTTAGGCTTTATAAGGATCTATGGTACAATTGGAATACAACATCTATATTTTAGTCATATTGTCTGATTTCAATAGTGTACAATCATTGTGCATTTTATTTCTACTTCAAGAATTGCTTCTATTCCATGGAGGCTGCCATGTTGAGTGACCATGTTTCTACAGTAGCCCAGAGATAAACAAACCAATAACTAGCGTGGACCTTTCATATTGTTATATTGCCTGAAGGCCACTGTAGATTCAATACGCTTGGAGAGAAGGGTTGAGAAGGGGTTTTCCGTTAGTTGCAATCTTCAACCTTACCACTGTATGTCTCTAAATCCTGCACAGTGGTCCCTTAAAAATATTGTGAATATCTGAATCTCCAAAAATAGTTGTTAAGTATTAAGGCTGCAACTAACAATTATTTTCATTATTGAACTTTTTGATTTCAAGATTAAACGATTGATTATTTGGTCTGAAGCAAATTTTCTTTTTTATTTAAAGATATCTTTCGGGCTGTTTGCCTTCATTGATAGAACAAATATGAAATGAGGAGAGATAACGTTGAAAGACAATGTCCTACAGTTTAGAATAATGGTCTAAAGTTAACAATCAGACAAGACATCAAGTCATTTATGCTCAGTCGTCTGAGAAACGAACCACAAGTGTTTTACATACATTCATTTGCCTTTTATGAAGCTCTGAAAGAGTCTTTGTATCTCTGATGCAGTATAACCTTCACCTCTCCCTCCTCCATAGCTTGTCTTTATCTATGAATCATTTCTTATATTTGAAATGTTGTCAGGTTTCTGCACAAACTGTAACTGAAGCCTGATATCTTCCCCCGCTCTCAGGGAACGTATATCATGCATATGGAGGGGGCATGCTGATGAAGTAATTTTGTGATAAAGAGCCTCTGGTATGGGCACTGACAGGGTGAGAGAGGGGTAGTCGCTGGGAAGGAGTTCATGCTTTGCATGGGCTGTACATTTTTAACTGTGCATGTGTACCATGTGGGAGTGTGTGAGTGATCTCGACCACTTACATAATTGATGACTTTGAGCTGGAGAGAGGCTGCGTCAAGGTCATAGAGCTCGCCTGAAAGTGAAAAGGGAGTGAGAGAGAGACCGTGATGGGAGAGAAAAAACAGAGAGGAGCAAGGGCAGATTGGCGTCTGGGAAGGACGGGAATGCAGAACATGTACACGAGTGGACAGAAAGCAATCCGCGGAGGGATGCACGGAGACAGCGAGGTCGAGGGAGGGTGAACGCCAACCAGCTAACAGAGGGACTAATCATGAAGACAAGACAAGAGATGGAGGGATGCCTGGACTGCAGATGAAGACAAAAAGAGAGTGCTTGCACGGGGAAGAAGAAGAAAGGTCGGAAAAACCTAAGGGGACTACAGGCAACTCATATTTGTTGGCAATTACCAGGGAGTAAACAAGATGGAAGTGTGAATGTGTGTTTGTGGAGCAGCAGTAGCATTAGCGAGTCAACTTTCATTAAGCATGAGATTTTAAACAGTGTATTTGCAAAGCTTTCTGTTTTCACACAGGAGCTGTCACATATTTCCTGTGCCAGTGACAGAGTCCATCTAAATTCATAGAGCTTTTTGTCCAGATGGGTTTTTCTACTAATATACCTCACCTCTCATAAACCAGTGTGTGTGTGTGTGTGTGTGTGTGTGTGTGAGTGGACAGTGTCAGAGTGTGTGAGTATAAGAGTGTGTGTATAAGCATATGTGAGTATGTATGCATATGTGTGTGTGTGAGAGAGAGAGACAGAAAATATGTGCTAGTGTATGATCGTGTGTGAGTGCGTGCCGACATTACCGCAGAGTTGCAGAATGTTGCGGTCCAGCTCGCAGTAGTCCTGCTCTGAGACGTTGAGATGCAGCAGTGCATTGTGGGACTGTATGGGCGAGGGGCTGAGGGGAGGCCTCTGGTAGGACGTCTGAGCGGCCTGGACTCGCACGCACGCCACCGAGGCCTGGGATGTGGTGCAGACACAGACAAGCACCAAAGTCAGTTGAGAACAATATTTCTTTAGTTTACAAAAACCAATGGAAATGTAATGATGTGATGTAAATATCAAACAGGAATCCCTACTGAGCTTGGGTGTATGATCACAACACACACACTTTTAGCAGAGATACATTGAGCAACTAGTAGACAGACATTTTGTGAGCTTGAAAATCTAGTGAATTTAAACGAGGTGTAATAAGGGGACAGTTGGGCCTTAGTGGAGGTCTGCACTCTATAGGTAAATTTAGGTGTGGCTTCCTTTAAAGGCTTTTTCTGTGTCTACATCTGTTTGTATTATTGGCAAAGATCTGCCTTCATACAGGCTGTGCATTTCCTCCACTGTAAAACATGTTGAGCACCATGGTGATGGCCTTGTTGCCAAGTTGTTTTCATTTTTTTATGTTTACGACATGAAATAGGAATGCTTACGTGTTTTTCCAGAATGTTAAAATGCAGTTCATCCTGATCAGTCAGTGGATTACAGCCAACCTGCAACACACAAACACACATCAGTCCAATCCCGTACATGAGCATGAATCTTCCAGGGCGTTGTTGTGTCTTTGTCGTGAATCTACTGAACCCATGTTATTTATTTTCATGAATAGACAAAGCTATGACTTGATCAGCACATCAGTTTATTATTGCATTGAAACCCCAGTACATGTCCTTATAATCAAGGTCTCACCAGTACGACAGCGATGGCCTTGTCCCGCTCCTGGTTCAAGATAGGAATCACAACAGCTGAGAGACAGAGACACAGAGAGATAGAGACAGAAAGAGAGAGAGCGAGAGAGAAAGAGAAAGAAGGAGGACAAGCATTCATAATACATAACACACAGATTCACACAAAACAAACATTTTTTAAAAAAATGTCTCCTCATGTCCTTGTCGTGCTCTTAATATTAAATATTATCTCCCTCCATGTTCTAACACTAACAGGGGAGTATAAAGGAAATGAACATGGGAGAAATAAACAATTGATGTCCTTGCATAACACTGTTTCTTCTTCTCTTTCATCTCCTTTCATTTGCGAGTCAGGTCGATGTGGAGCAGACAGCAGCAGCAGATCCACGTGGCCAAAATAAGTCTAATAACTCAGGGTTGTTGTGTTTGTTTGTACAGAACACGCAAAATGGTGATTAGGCCACATTGGACTCTTATTTCCACAACAATATTGATCGTCCATCGGTATTTATTGAGCTATTATGATTCAGGAATTTGTTCTTGTACTTTCAGCTGTTTGTGTGATTACATTCCTCAAGGTTATTTTCTCTTTTCTCGCCCTTAGATGAAAAACAAAAACATTAATTTAAAGAGTGTGGACTCTATTCATTCTCCTCGAACTACTGGGTGTTTTTTTCTTGTTCTAAAACTTTCATCGCTTTGTTTCTCGTCCAATTTTGCTGCCCACACAGATACCTCTTCCTCAGCAATCATCATCTTCTCTTGTTCACTACTTCCCTCTCACTGTTCTCACATCTCTCTGCTCCTCTGTATGCACAGAACTATGCTCGCACAAGCAGGCAAACATGCGTGCACACACATGCTTCCCCATTTGTGTGTCCACAAGCACCATTCACACACACACACACACACACACAGGCGCACACACACACCTCTTCTGTGTGCCGCTAACGGTGCTGCGAGGCAGATTCTGTATTTCTCTGGCAGTTCAGATGGAGGAAGGCCGGCACACTGACATCGCTTCAGCTGGTCCGCGATACTCCTAAGACAGACACACACAAACACACATGTTGAGCTCGACCCTGGTTGGAGAGGGACTGTTACCTACAGCATGCTGGTCAGAGCCAGGAGCAGAGAGCGAGAGAGACGGTGGGTCAGACAGTGGGGAGACAAACAGGAAGAGCAGATTGGGAAGACAATCTGAGCAAATGGAAAAACAATCAGCAACATTACAAAAACAGACACGTTGTGTTCATTGATACTGACCAAAACAAAAAAAAATGAATGTATGAATAGTTCTATTATTCATTGTGTCATTATATGAAATCAATACGACCATTTGTGTGTGTATGAGTCTGTGTGTGAGTGTGTGTCTGTCTGTCTGTATGTGTCTGTCTGTGAGCGTGTGTGCTGGCCAGGTGTGAAGCCAGGTGTCATGGTGGCAAAGGTGTAGGTCTGCGTTTGTGTTACAGTTGATACAGAGCGCAGGTTTCTTATGTTAAAATATAAGACAAGAACTTGTTTACTCTTGACTTACCAATGCCAATGACACAAACACACACACACACACACACACACACCCACACACACTTGCAAAAAACATGTGTCACAGTCCATTAAACACACAGTGAAATACAAGAGAAAAAGAAGGAAAATAGTTTTGAGACACGCACGCAGCAGTGGCTAAACGTCTATGTTTTGCCTCGATGTAAAAATGTCCATTAATCTCGTTCTCATTGTCGTTGATCATTGTGGGAAATAGAGCTGACATTTATTTAATGTCTGTTCAAATCAGCTTTACTGCGTGATCATGAAGCCAATTTATTCCGAGCATGTAAAAAGAAAAACAGGAACCCCTCAGAGGCAGTGAGAGGGAGCTGGAGTAGTGGCACACACAGGTTTACAGTGTGGAGTCGGAGGTCTGTGGCAGCAGCCAGCAGCTGCAGCAGCACAGACTGCGAGATGGACAACAGACCACAGTGATGTCCGTGGATATGTGAGTCGGTGGTGCTCATACAGATCAGCTGATGATTAATAGATGTGGGTGATGCTCATTCCTGAACCTGTACTATGAAATCCACCCTTCATAACTGCTTTACCATTTTCTCTGTACGGTTCTGCACATGACAGAGCTCATAAGCGTCACTATAAAAGCTCCTAGTTTGTGTTTGCCTTGTCATGTATATACTGTAAGAATACACAACTCTGTCGTAAGGGAGTAATAGTACCTCTGTGTGAACTATTTAAGATACATAGCTCACAAGTGAAACACAGTGGTGAAAGCATTGTGGTAGAGCCTGCATACTTCAGTCGCATGATGTGTAAATACATTTTGCAGCTGTGGATTTGATATTAGGCAGCACAGTGGTGCACTGTCAACTTACAACAAGAAGGTTCATGGTTCGAATCCCAGTTTGGCCAGTGTCTGTGTGTGGGGAGTTTGCATGTTCTCCCTGTGTCTGTGTGGTTTTTATCCAGATACTCCAGCTCCCTCCCAGAGTCCACAACATCCGTCCAGTGTCTACATGCTTCTCTACCAATGTAAATACATTTTGCATTAACAGGTCGAATTTTTAGTTAATAATAGGGTGAACTTTTGTAATGCCTTCACTAAGATCACAGGAGTTACCTTTCCATTGGATCCTGAGCTGTTTACTGGGAAACTTCACAACTTTCAACGGGTCTTTAACGAAGCTCCAAATTAAATTTGCAGGAATTGCTTTATGTGTGGCCAGGAAATGTATAGCAATGACTTGGAAGTCTGATTCCCCGACTCTCATAGACAGATGGTCTGTGGAAATGAACAGTTGAATTCCTCTTGAAAAGATTACATATAGTCTCAGAAAGAAATATAAGTTATTTTTGAAAATCTGGCAGCCTTATTTGGAGTACATGGATACACCACCAACGGTACCATAGGACTGAAACTATTTGGAGCTCTGAATTACATTATTTACTGTGTCATTGCGGTATTTCTCTGTGATGTGTCATCCTATGCACCAACTTTTTTCTTCTTTTTTTTTTCTCTTTGGGTGGGGGGAATTATTTACTTTATTTATTTAATTAGTTTTATTTCATCTATGTGTGTATTTTTTTAATTTTGTTATGTAATTTTCTGTAGTGTTTAATGTAGAGTGCTCTGTATGCATGTTCTCTTGCATTGTGAAAATATTTGAAAAAATAAAATATTCCCAAAAAATAATAGGGTTGATAATCCTGGAAACGCTAACAAGAGCAGACTACACTAAAATGCATCTGACAGGACAGTGGTGCACTGTCAACTCAATGAAATATTTTGATCTTAGTTTTTTAGATGATTTGTTGAACATTTAAATAAGAGTTTTGTCCTAAATATGTATTTGATAAGCGTATATAACCTGCAGTCCAAATGATAGTTGTACAAAATCAATCATCGATCATCTGCAATCTGCCAATAATAAATGAATTCGTCCTTTTCACAAAACTATGTTTGATGGATATAAAATTAGCTCCAACTAAAAAAGGCTTGCAGTAGTTGTGCAGCAGCATTGTGAATCTCTACATTGTGAATCTCTTCAACCTTTAGATGTGCATCTACCTTCTGCAATATATACAATTTATCTTATCTTGTAAAACACAAGAGTTTTGAGTATAAACAATCGAGAAGGGATTTATTTGCAGATGATGTTTGTGCACTTTTTGTGTGTCTGTGTGTGTCAAGGTCCAGTTAATGGGTTTGTATGTAATAGAAAATGGGCTCAACCACCACGGCCTTCTGCCTCCCAGACGGGTTCATGGAGTGTGTGCATGTTTGTGCTTTTGTGTGTGTGTTGGTCTCGATAACAGGCTTATATAAGCAGGTGAACTGGAGGGAGAAAGTAACAAAGTGCCCTGTAGCTCTTTTAATATCCCCACTACCTCAAGACTGCATGCTGCACTGACAGTGTGTTAGCGAATATCTGTGTGTGTGTGTGTGTGTGTGTTTGTGAGTTTGAGTGCACTGGGTTGTATGTTTGTCTTGTGTCCTTGCATGCTTGTGCATAAGCATGTAAGTGTGTGCGATCCAGTGTTTCTGTGGCAATGAGGTGTTGGAAAAGAGGTTCCTATCTGACAAACAGACAGTTTCATCAATAATGTAGTATTGGTTTTTGCCAGCGCCCGGGCAGCAGGGCGCAGTCGCACGCAGGGCTGTGGAGCTTCGGAGAGCACTTAAGAGTGGAGAGGATCGTCATGTCTTACCGAGGGACCCCGGGCGCTGTCACCTCGGCTATTAGCCCTGCAACGCCTCCGCGGGGAGAGGGCTTGAAGGTGAGAGAGGGAGAGGAGCGGCGGGGAGGGGAGCCGGAGGGGCGGAGAGCAGAGAGGCCGAAACACAACCGGCTTAGTGCCTCATCGCTCTTCGGGGAGAGACCGGGCAGAGAGGGGAAAGAGGGCAAAGACAGGCTGATGCAGTGAGGTGGCAAGGTGGAATAGCACATGACAGCGGAAGGGGAGAGCTTGTCAGAGAGGCAGAGGGGGGAGGTGTAATGAGAGGAGGTGAAAAAAAGAAAAAGTGAGATGAAGGGAGAGTTCTAATGAGAAAGCAATAGAGATGAGAGAGGAAGAGGATAAAAGCAGAGGCGAGGGCCGGTGTTGTCTCTCGATGATGACATCTCCCTCTGTGACGCTTTTGTGTTGATGGTGTGATTTTGGGTCTAAGCAGCTCATATTCATTCAGGTGCCACCTGCTTTTCCTGCAGAGAAAAGAGCTGTTGTGTGTGTGGTTGTGTGTGTGTGTGTGTGTGTGTGTGTGTGTGAGTGTGTGTTTGAGTGTGTGTTTCCCCCTCGCTTGTCTCGCCCTCGTTCTATTGCTTTTCAGGGTGTCGCCGCCCTCAGCGAACGTCGGAGCAAATCAGCGTACAGCGGTGATTCACCCGAGACAAAACATCTGCTGCTCGCTGCATGGAGACACACACACACAGACACACAAGCATGAGCAACACACACCTGATCTTTCCCTCCAGAGGCAGTTCATGTGGCGGGTCGTCAGACAGCAGCCTTGAGTCTCCCTCCAGCAAGTAGACACATACACACTCCTAGAATAAAACACACACACACACACACACACACATTTATGTACACATTCATTTGTAGGATTAATCAGATCCTAACTAATAAAGTGAGTGATGAGCCACATCCATTTACGGAAAGGCCCCGGTCTGTGTTCCTGCTCGCGTGTCAGGAAAGAGACACTTAGCTCCACTACGCTGCAAACGCTGACAGGAAAATCAGGAAAATTCCAATTATGTTCTACTATTTGTATAAATTTTGTGTGTGTTTGTGCTCAAATACCGTGCTGGATAGCAGCTCCTGAACGCTGTCTCGAAGGGCCACTCGCAGCGAGCGAGCATCAACAACCGCCGCCAACCGCAGCAAAGCATCCTGGGGAGGGAGACAAACAGAAGCCCTGATGTCTGTTTGGTTGTTTGCTTATGATCTCAACGCACGGCTCCAGAAACCTGAGGCCTTTGCTGTATTTGTGTTTTTTTTTGTGGGTACAAGGTTTATGTTGCGACAACTCTTCCCCAGATATTCAGCTTGGCAGGCAGCGACGGCCTCTGAAACAATATTTAAACTGTGACACACTCTGCACACGCACAGCAAATCTGTGCCTGTTGGAGGAATGAGCGAGGCACTTTAAAATGAACTGAGCTCAGACGTGTCTGGGATTAGGGGAGTTAGTGTTGCTCTTTAGGACACTCTGTGCTTTTGTATCATTTTGGCAACATGAAAACCAAACACTTAACAATTAATTTACATTGTTCAGTAGAGAAAAATGGATGGGTGGGTGTTGAGGTCGGTGGGTGGGTGGATGGATGGATGGATAGATGGACTTTATTGATCCCAAACTGGGAAATGAAAGAGCACATATACTGGCAAATATCTTGTTTTTCCTTCCCTCACTGATGCTACATTTTTTTTTTTTTTTTTGCAGTTCTTTTTATTTGAACAATGTTTTTTTATTAATTTCCAATAAGAACCTACAAAACACATTGACACATACCACACAAGTTGCACAATGAAATGCAGGGGAACTTCACTGCATACAAATACATACCAAAAATAAATAAATAAATAAAGATAAACACGCACACAAACATACATACCTACGTAAAATAATAACAATAATAAATAAAATAAAATAAAACTCTCGATATCCCTACAGATAGATATAATCTACCGTTGCCCACAACTCTTCAAATTCCTGTGCTTTACCCCTGATTACATAGGTTAGCTTTTCTAATGTAACATACATTGCCATCTCTCTAATCCAAGATTGTGTAGACGATACTTCAGTCTGAGGCTACTTTTAAAGATTTGATTAAGGCACTTAACTTGGAGAGAGGTGCTTGGAAACATGGTGGTTATCTTAATTACAGTCTGCCTCTGCTCGTCTAATGAAAATTAAAAATTCTTCATTCATCTTTTTTGACGTTCCACTTCAAAAATCAGCACATCTACAGGTCCAGTGAGACAGACATGGAGTACCACATCTCAGCTGAAATAAACCAGACACAAGTGACCCCTCTTCAGAGTAAAGACTGGGCGTTTGTTTGTTCGATGTCCAAACTCATCTAAAGTCTTTATTGCTTTTCTGAATGGCCTGGCTTGAAGTTTTACGCCTGCCATCATAGAGAGAGGTGAGACATGATCAAACTACAAATGCTCTAGTCAGGGAAAGCAAAAACTAAAAAGAAAGAAGCTTGAATTCTATCTCCGTTCATCACTTTACACGCCCAGCTGATGGCTCCAACAAATTGTCAGTTTCAAAAAGAAGAAAATTGCAAAAAAGACAGAAAGAAAAAAAAACAGACCCTCAATTCTGCTGTCAAAACGTGTATGGTGAAGGGCGAGGCTGTCTCGGAGGCTGTTTGACCAGCCGGCAAACACTTCATTTGAAGCATACTAATGTTTTAAAAGGGACAATTTAGCTGCAAGGTGAGAGCAGTTAGTTTTCGCATCGCTCCTCTAAAAGCAGCTTTCTGCTTTAATAAAGATTGCGTCTGGAGACATGGAGGAAAAGGAAAACAACAGAGGGGATCTGAGATAACAGGAGATGTTACATTTTAAGGTCATGGAAGATTGAGCTTGTGCCTCAGGGTTTTTTGTTTGAACATTTTTACTTTCTACTTTACAAACACTAAAAAACAGGTGAACAGAATAGGGTTGTGCGATCAGTTAAAATGTTCCAGTCGGCCACAGTCAGCCAAAACCATCGATTCACATTGTATATGTGCTTGTGTGTGTACTCATGTCGCCAGTCCCAGCAAATGCAATGATGGAAAAGCTATTTGCCACAAAGAATGCTAAATTACCTATTTTGGCTTATTTTGGCTTTAAATCGGACAAAACATCCAACCTGAAGGAGTAACGTGATGGCAAAAGATTCGAACACGATGCATGTGCACAAGCATTTGTGAACACGTTTTTCTGAGCAAAATACTGTGCGATTTTTGGGATTGTTAGACCCGGTATCGACATCCATCCTGAGAGATCAGGGGGCGGATTGTGTGTTCCTACCTGGTATTAAATGCCTCTTTTGAAGGTGACTCCTTGGACTATTTGTGATAAGATCTCACTTTCTCCCTCTAAATGGAAATGTGTGTTTGTGAAGACAAAATTATGTTATTTTTACAGATGTGTTCGATGACACTGTTTGTGTGTCTGTGAGCAGTGTCAGGATGGACTGAATGAATAGATACATCTAATGATATATAAATTAGAAGTGCCAGTTCCTAGGTTAGGCTATTGTTGAATCAATTCTCGAGGAGACAGCCTCATATTTATCAAAATAAAATTGCCAAAACAATCTGCAGCCGACGATCGATGATATATCCGTCCAATCTCCCAACCCTCGTACCGAGCTGCATCATCTTACAACAACAGCTTTATTATCAGATGAGTGCTCATAACATCCAATGTGACAGCTATATAAATTCACACAGTAGGACTATTTACGCACTGTGTGCAGTGTGCTTAAATCCCTAGCAGCTCCAGTTATCACACTGCATTATGATAACATGTAACTGCGGTTTAGAGACGCATCCCAGTGGGTCTTCGAAAATCTGATCAAAGCGTGAAAAAACACTGGAAGAAAACGAGGAGGCTTAAGACTCTGCAGCTTTTAAAACTTTGTACGAAATATAAATTGGAGAGAAGACGATAGTGTCGACAAATAATGTCTGCTACTGCCAGATCATCCTGCTTTAGTCGTTTCCGACAAAGCTGTCAGAGTTACACAGCGGAGCCGGAAGGAAGAGGAAGAGCTGCTCGATGTTCCACTGAGGTTGACCATCTGTCGGCCTCTGCTTTAATTTGTCCTCCTCCTCCTCTTTTTGACACCCTCCTCGTATCCTGTTCTCCTCCACCTCTCACTGAAGTTCATGTTGGGTTCAGTGGGGGGAAGAGATGGGGAAGGAGAAAGGCGGGTGGTGTTTGGGAGTTTGCGTTGGGGGGGGGGGGGGGGGATGGATGGATCAAGGAGTGGAGGAGGAGAGAAGAAAAGGGAGCGATGGAGAGACAGTGGAGGCTTGTCATGCCTGAGCACTCAGTGTTGGTTATTACATATGATTAGAGATGATTAAATGTGATTAACTTTGATCACTCAATCAGCCGCCAGAGTGCTGTTGTAATGAATCTGGAGCTCATCCAGTATGTGTGCGTGTGTGTGTGTGTGCGTGTGTGTGTGTGTGTGTGTGTGCGTGCGTGTGTGTGTTTGAGCGAGTGTGTTGCATCCTAAGCCATGGATCTTGAAATTATTGCACAAATCCTCACAAGCAATATTTGACCGGAAGCAGCAAACAGATATCTGTGCCTCACCCAACTCTACTGTCAGACAGAGAAACCTGCTGCCCTTTTCTTCATGCGTGTGCACGTGCTTTACTGGCACTAAAATGTATGCCTATGTAAAGTCAGATGCTGTCTTATGACCTTTTGTAAATCATTTCTCGCCATAAACCTCAAACCAGCTGTCATATTAATTTACCTGCTCCTCCTTATATCGCTTCTCTCTCTCTCTCTCTCTCTCTCTCCTCACCCAACACCCACCCACCAAGTCCTGACGCACCCACTCAAAACACATTTGTGTTTTTTTTGCTCATAAAATAATCAGTTCCTTTCCCTATTTTTGCTTTTAGGAAATTTCATTAGAATTACGGATTAATTTTTAATTTTTACCATGTTATCTTCTCCATAAATTACTTTTATTTGGTTGCTATCAGGTGATGCTGTTTCTCAAAAAGATGAGCTTTTGCAAGAACAAAAACGCACACAATGTATTTCAGAGATCATGCAGGGGGGGTTAATGGTCACTGCAGGAGGAAGCACTGCCCAGAGGAAAACGTAATCTTTCAATTATTTCAAAACTGAAGCATGACGGTCTGCAAGTTTTGAATGAAAACAGTGAAATGATTTCATTACACTAATAGAGAGTTTTTCTCTAATGCCTTTTAATGTTAATTTGGCCAAAGCTTTTATCCGAATTGATTTGGAAAAGCCACGGCAGAGAACATATTTTAATACGAGAGACGTCCTCCCTGATCACGAAGAGGAATCACAACAGCATGACGGGACAACGTGAAGTCCCATTAACATAATAGTGCACGCTCATTATTCTGATGTAATTATTTGTGATTTCATTTCAGAGATACATTCATTCGACTCATTCCATTACTGTCATTCACAATATGTTACAGCAGTGTGCTCATGTGACGCTGGGTTAATTGCGTTGTCTTGTTTCACATGCAACATAGCAGTAGATGTTAAACCAGTTCATTATGGTTTTACCTCTTTTCCTCCCACCTTCCTTTCAGGCCTCTCTAACTTTTCCTCCCTGGGTCATTGTGACTTACTTGAACCTCAAAATCTCCTCCCGTTCCTCTCCCACTCCTCCTTCCCTCAGGGTGAAGTATCTGGTGTTGCCTTTCTCACCACTGATCAGCATATCTAAACACAGACGCCCCTCACATACATATTTCCTCTGTCTCTTTTGAAAAAGACAGACTTGGGTTCATAATCTTGATTTGGGTTTGACGCTCTAATGTTCAGAAAACACATCAGTTTTCCTCAATTGCTGCAGCTCCTCTATTCAGCCTCTGTCTGAAATACTTTAAGCTCCTGTCTCTTCAAGCCCCCCCTACCTGTAAACTGTGATTGGCCCACTGGCCCTCTCTGTTGTGGTTGGTCTACTACTTCCATTGTGTAGGGGTTAGGGTTCTTTACCAGCTTTGTTAGACATGAGGAGCTTTGTCTATTTTAGACTTTGAGCTTTTTAACTTTCCACTAGAGGAAAGAAGAAAAACTGTAAAAGCATATGACTCCTTTAAGATGCAGCTGCTTGTGTAGCCAGTTAATATTAGCTCATAATTAAAATCAGTGGCTCTTCTGTTTATCATCCGACATTGTTCACATCACAATGAACACATAGAACTGTAATTGGGGACAAAGGGGTATGAGTTACTCATAGGCAGCCATCAAGAGGACAATTCAAACTATTTTCTATTTGTATGTCCCCCTGTAGATTTCACCCTTTCCTTGTGTCTTTTCCCTGAACTGCAGCAGCCATAAATCAGAGTTAATAGAGAGGGAGGCAAACATTTGGAGCATAACTCCAGGAGGACAACTCACTGAAAAGTTTAATTAAGTCTACATGGACAGAGCTGTGGCTGGCAGGATAAAGACAAATCGGCTCGCTACAATGTCGAGATAATTTCCTACTTAGCAGAACTAGGCCAGATAATATTTGTACATTCCTTCAGGTTTAGGTTTATTTTAGTCTGCTGTGCTCTCTTTGCTTGTATGAACGACAACTTTCCCAATACTGTCTCGTGTACACATGCCTATATGTCGTATAGGGTTTTGAAATCGTTCGAACTAAATTCACATAGCTGTTTGACCCAGCTCTGGTTGAGCCAACTCTCATACAGTTTTTTTTCTCTCTCTCTAATGAAGAGCATAATTGCAGAAACAGCTACACAGTTGTATTTGTTGATGTAGGATCTTCTCTCTGACAGGCTCTTTATATGAATCTGGAAGCTACAGCACCAGCGAAAGGTTCAGCGGGAAGAAGATTCGAGCCCCTGAGGAGCAGAGCAGCGAGATATGGAATATGCATGATGTAAGAAGCAAGAAAGCGATGCTGCAAATATGGCTGATGGACGACAAGAAAAAAGAGGAGGCGGTGGTGATGAAGTCAGTAAGAGATGAGGAGTTAAATACAGTAAAATCTTAAATTTACTGTTATTTACTTCAACTGAAGATAAAAGGTCCTATGTTAAATCCAGGCTATCTACGTATATATCGCCAGGCTACAGTTTATAAAGAGAATCTGACTTTTTCTGTTTTACATTTAGTATAAAGCTAAAAATAAGTTTTTGTAAAAACAAGGCCATGACCTTTGGCCTACCAAATCTAATCTGTGAGTCTAAGTGAACATTTGAAAACATAAGGTCTCCGAAGGCCCGGAGGCATTAAAAATGAAAAAACTTAAGGTGGAGCAACAGAGGCAGGATCGCTCCTCGATGAAAGATAGACTTGTAACAAATAGTAGGCAGAAACAACGATATAAAAATTACACTATAGAGAAACAGACTGGCACTAATAGGCAGATAGATTGTAGACATATATGAAGGATATGGATCTAGGTTGTCTTGGATATAGTTTGATCCCAAGTATTTTCAGTAGGTGGACTCTGTGCTAAGAAATACTTCAATTTTGCTTCAGAAAGAAGTTTCCCATTTTCATTCCTGCTCCCATTTGGCCGTCATTGGAGAACAGCTGTTATTTGACAGTTTTGGTGGATGGTGTCGCTGGAAAAGACAAATGACTGGTTTATTTAGATCAGATGTTGATGAGCCCATGTGACACACATGACTTATAGATCCTGTCTTAGGAACAGCAGCCATAATTATAGAATAAAGTGCGACACAACAATTTATTTCTCTTGTGCACCCCCATCTGTCTTCTGCGGAAGACAAAAACTATAATCCTCATTAAAGTAAACCATATCAATTTATGTCCTTCCACTGAGCTTCTTCCTCCACCAACAATAAAAATCAATCAACCACTTTGACACAGCCACATGGGAAATAATTATTTGGAACACAACACTTTTCTTCGCAGAAATTCACTTTAGAAAAAACCAACAAGATACTGTTAACACAATTCAAGTGTCTCCACAAATCATTCCACATTCTTATCATTTAACAAGGGCCATTTTTAATGCTATGACATGTGCATTAGTATTTCAACAGTCTTGACACATCCTATTAGTCACTGTCCCAGATGTGAGTTGCGGGTAAATTTCATAATTTTGAGGAGAAGGACAGGATATAAGTTTTGTTCCTCATTTTAAACAGATGAATCCCTCTTAAAGGAGAAATAGTATGCTCATCTTCAGGTCCATCATTTTAAATTGGGTTATTAATTAAAAAAGGTTAACATGCTTTGATGTTCAGCAAACATATTAGTTTCCTCAGGCTGTCCATCGCTGCAGCTCCTCTGCTCGGCTCCTGTCTCTTTACGGCCCCCTTTCTGATGAAGCCCAGTGTGCTCTGATTGGCCAGCCGCTTCCAGTGTGTTTAGGAGATATCTACCTCTGCTCTTGTTTTACTTGGCTTGCCAGATTAGCCTCTAGGCGTGTATTATGCAAGTCTTGAACATTGTGATATCATGTGACATCATGATTCCCCTGAAGTATCGGCTAGACTTCTGTTGGGGAATTTATTATTGAGTAAAACTTCTCGAACAAGGTTTTTTGTTTGACTTTCCAACAGTATTTTACACATATTTGTCACCATTTCACCAATTTACCCCTCAGGCTACCTGGTGCTTGACTACACTCATAAATGTGATGAAGTTAAATCATTCATCTGAAAGCCAGATATTAGATTAGCCAGCTAGCTCAATACTAATATTCTAAATTGGCCCCATTAGATAAAGACCTAGCTTAGCTAAAGACTCGGCTGGGAGGATTAATCTGAGGAGCTAATTGGAGCCTTTAGGGTAACACCCATATTTCTCATCCGCTGCCTTGTTCACGGAGCCGTCTAATGCCGAGAATCAAGCCAATCTGCATTTCAAGAGCTTCGACCTTGATCCAACAGCAAGAGGGAGAAGGGTAATGGCATCCCACTCCAGGAAGATTAAAAGCATCCTCCTTCATTCCCATAGATCTTTATGTAAAACCAACTGTTTACATGTTCCGACGAGCCCCTCGGTGCATTAAAGCAAACCGCGAGTCCACTCTCTCCGTTACTTGCTCTATGTTCACCTGTGCATGTTTAAGTGCACATGGGACGCAATGTTTACGCTGTAACGTTTGAGTTAAGTGAATCATCGATGCTGATTGATATTTTTCCAGTCAGTCGCTGAAGGGGAAGTGAAGGATACATGTCAAACAACCTAGCGGCACACACACACACACACACACACACACACACAAACACACACACACACAAGTGCAGTATGGCCAGAGGGAGGCTGGTAGCGTTGCATTGGGTCCTGGCTGTTATTCCAACAGAGCTGGGTCTCCAGTAGCATCACTAACATACTGGAGACACATGCACTGTAGAATACAGCCAGGCCATGATGACCGTCCCCGCCATGCACGCACGCACGCACGCACGCACGCACGCACGCACGCACGCACGCACGCACGCACACACACACACACACACACACACACACACACACACACACACAGATAAAGGATTGACAGTGTAAAACGATAAAGTGTTGCTGCCATGGCGATAAGTGTGAAGAGCAGGAGAAACAGGTGCCACACGCTGCGGCTGCTTAATTAACCAATCTTTGTGTGTGTGTGTGTGTGTGTGTGTGTGTGTGAGTATGTGTGTGTGTGTGTGTGTCTGTGTGTGTGTGTTTGTCTGTCTGTGTGTGTTTGAGAGAGAGATACAGTTTTGAGTGAAATGTATAACAGTGAGACGAGGTAACAGAACACATTATTTCCTCATGAACATGACTCGAGGGAAGTGGATGATAGATAGAAAGAGAGACAGTGACAGTGGCAGCAATAGACAGACTAAACAGGGGAAGCCAGTTCCATAAAGAGAGCAAACTGCTCGCTGATTAAATTCACACATCGCTCAGAGCAGAAAGATGCGTTCGAGTGTTCCAAGGAAGTTTGGAGACAGACCAAGAAACTGACACTGGAACGCGGTCTCACTGTCCCTGACGGACAGGGTCACTGGTCATTGATATCTGTGCTTTGTGGTCGCTGTTCTCTAATATATGTCACTTCTACAAAGAAAATCAATCATTCACGTAAGCCTTTTTTGGTCGAATCATTAAGACTTCATGACTTAATTAAAGCTGGGGGCCAAATTTTATATGAGCTCATCCATAAGAAATGCAACAAGATTTATTAGGGATCAGAGCCACAAGCTGTAAAAAACCTGACAATAATATTCTGGCGATAATGATCGTCTGCCAGTTCTGCTCTCAGTCGGTCTGAGGCTTTAGCGTCTCCAGAGACAACGGCCCACAGCTGCTCACATCTGGTCTCACTAATACATTTTAATTAAAGAAAAAGAAGAATTAGAGAGGGAAAGGTTAGAAATGAAGCTCAACAGATTCCTGATCTGATTCAGGGTTGTAGTCTTTGTCAAACCTATTAGATAATTTTCCTATTAGTTCAGTTGTATTATAAACACTATATGCTCTACTTTTCTCTTCGTGGCTTTTTTTGTAAAAATACAAATGTAATATGCTCTGTAATTGCTCTTCTGTACGCAAATCCCCATTGCTACTGCCGGGTATATACCTCATATGCAAATGTATTTCATGTAGAAAAAAAGAGGTAATTTTAAAACAGAAGCCTGAATTCCAGGCTCCTGAATTGTCGCCCACTTGTTGGATTTGTTACACTTCACATACATGATGTGTTGTTTTCCATTGACAACTCCCAGAGGTCAGAACAACAATCGTCCGTTCACAGTTTAGCAGACACGATTAACAAAGAGGATGACGTAGCGTAATGCTCCCACATCTGGTGTCATTCCCTCGATTACTCTGATGAAGACAACAAGGACAATGACCAAGCTGCTGCTGAGGCCCCTTAATGAGGTCTGAATCTTCTACCCTAATGGACACAGACTCTTCAGGTTCCTCAAAAAGTACGAGCTACTTACTTTCATATATTTTTGCTAATTTGTATTTGGAGTAATATCCTAGCCTTGTATATATGTTTGTTCTTATGCAGATGAAGTATCAAACGATAAAATGTTAAGCACCTTGTCTAATTTCCACGGCTCTGATTGTCATCAGTTCTCACCGAGCGGCTGGCCTCCTTTCAAATGTCAACGACTGCCAATCAGCGCTGTCTAAATATCACGGCCGCTCGAAAAAACCATGCGAAAGAAATAATGCGTGGTGTATGATGGCACTATTGTTCGCGACAATGACACCTAAGTCTACTTTCTGCTCTCTATCCAGCAGCGCTGCAGTGAAGAGCTATTCAAAGCTACGGCCGGAAAAAGAAGAGACTGATGGGATTATACCCGACGAAAAGATCAGTCCCTTTTTTTCATTCACACAAACTCTGGCTAGGGGGCCATTATAATGGTCTCCATTCTTCATCCTCACCTTCTTTCTCATTTGCTACCAACCTCTTACTCATCTGTATCTGATTTGTGCTTCTGGTCTTTGTCGCTCTGTTCCCTATAATGTTTTACATCATCTCACTATTCATAGTTTCCTCACGCCTTCCCTCTCTCTTTGTCACCTGTCTGTTTCTCTGATCGTTCCTTCGCCTCATTACATCTTTCTTTCTTTCTTTCTTTCTGCTGCAGGTGTTTGACAGTCACTCTGTCGTCATATGGCTGTTCTATTTTAATCTGACTCTTCTGTTCAGGAACATACACCCACACGCTCTCACCAGTCTCTTGGCTCAATTTCACACTCAACTCACGCTCTCAATTCTTTCTTTTACTGGGTTGCTACCCTGCTCAAACACCCCTCCATCCATCTATCCATCAATCTATCTTTCTATCATTCATACATCAATTATCTGTCTGTCTGTCGATCCACCTATTCCTATATCCATCTATTGATTCTTATATCTATCCATCCCTCCGTCCTACCCTTCATCTATCCATCCATCCTGTTTAATATCCATCCGTCCGTCCGTCCGTCCGTCCGTCCGTCCGTCTGTCCGTCTGTCCGTCCGTCTGTCTGTCTGTCTGTCTGTCTGTCTGTCTGTCTGTCTGTCTGTCTGTCTGTCTGTCTGTCTGTCTGTCTGTCTGTCTGTCTGTCTGTCTGTCTGTCTGTCTGTCTGTCTGTCTGTCTGTCTGTCTGTCTGTCTGTCTGTCTGTCTGTCTGTCTATAAATAGGCTATCCAACAGGAAAACAACTGTTGCTGCCTTGGAAACTGCAGACACAGTAGAAAACCAAAATCGCCATGGATACAATTATCACAGTTGCCATGTTGGTCACAATGAGTCACTTGATAATGTCACAGTACATGAGCCTGTGTTTCTCTGTGCGTCCTGCCTCTGAACTCCGATCTACAGCCGTTGGCTACTGAAAATAGTAGCAAGACTGAATCTGTGTCATGATCCATCACTCACGGGACTTCCAGGGCTTCAAAGCCACTAGAAGGCTCCCGTGGGATTTGTTTGGCAACAAGTAAAAGAGTTTCTTTTGAAGCGGCCTTTAATGTGAAGTGGGGCAATTAGCTGTAAAGCAGCTGTTGCTAGGAAATAACAGACCTGCCGAAAAGTCAGTAATGGAACCAAAAAGGGGATTTCAGGTAAGACAACAGTCAGCAGAAATGAGAGAAACGGCTAACTGCTTTATTTTACCCAACCACAGAGTCACAGAGTTATCCCTATAGTGCTAATACATCTGAAAGGCAGCCAATGCAGTTAATGGAGGCTGGTACAAGTATCTTCATTTTAAAATAATAGCTAAATAATAACTAGGAACCCAGTAAATTACTATTCTCCGCGCCGCTGCGAAACTCGGAAAGAAATCAACCTCTTCGGACTTTTACTAAACTGAAGTATACAGCTTGGCCTTAACGCCGTCATCCTCTCCGTGTAGGCCTGTTATCTTCAGCTTTGTTATTAAATGTTTGGCAATTATTATTTGGCTGTCAGGAGATTTGTGGAGCAACTGCAAATGCTCCCTCCCTCTGCGCCTGTCTTTTACAACGCTAATTGTCTCAACAATTCTTGTTCTTTTTGGACAACAGACAGGAAGTCAGGAATACCAACACAGATGTAATCCCCATGTTCACAAACTTGTTATTTCCACCTGATGCCAGCCTTCTGTGTGAAAGGTTGTGTGTGTGTGTGTGTGTGTGTGTGTGTGTGTGTGTGTGTGTGTGTATGTGTGTTTGCGTTGGTGTGCGTGAGACATGAGATCCCACTTCAAAGTGTACACCTGCAATTGCAAATGAATGTTTCAAATTAGAAAATGAACATTTACTATATTATAATTAGAAGCACAATGTGATTGGTTCACCACACACACACACACACACACACACACACACACACAGACACACACACACACACACACACACACACACACACACTCACACACTCACACACACACTCACACTCACACTCACACACTTATGGAAATCCCAGGTGCGAGCTCACAATACCATTTTAGGGATTGAATCATGAAATCAGAAACAAAATACACACACAGATGAATAGACATAAAATGTTTTGGATGAGCGTTGTGATGAGATTGGTTTAAATGTTTTGTTGTACTTACTCGCACCTCTAATGAGATTCAGCGGCTTTGTGAATGTGTGTGTGTGTGCTTGCATCATGCCATTGTTTAGGGGTAGAATACATTTCCTGTTAAGAATTCCAGGATGGACGCCCCACCGGGAGTTTCCCTGTTTATCTGCTCAGGAACACACACACACACACACACACACACAAACACACACACACACACACACACACACACACACACACAGGCACACCCTCACACACAAACGCAGGGCAACACAATGCTTGAGTCTCCTAAAGTAACCTCTGCGTCTCCTTGACATTTCGCTGACCTCTCCTCTTCCTGTCATTTCCTCGCACCATGCCTCCCCCTCCATCTCTTCTCTTGTAAAGGGACATCTCAGGTCCCTTAACTCTCCCCTCTCGTTTCCCATGACCTCTTTTCCGCATCTATGTCTTTCCCCTTTAAAAATCCTGGGTCACCTTGAGCAGTATGTCGCAGGAGTGGGTACTGAGTTCCTACGAATGTCTCACAATTGAGCGAGGACAACTCTAGTCACTGAAATAAAACAGAGTTTGGGTTTGTCAAGTGTGGATTAAAAATCAATTTACAATTTAATTTCTAAGTTTTTCCTTCAAGATTAGTCCTCCAAAATGTTACCTGCTGATGGGAAGTGTTTGAAAGGATGGGGAGTCAGAGCTGCCTTTCCTGTTCATATATGCCAAAACAAACCTTTGTTACACTTGTGTGTGAGTGTTTGTGTGTGTGTGTGTGTGTGTGTGTGTGTGTGTGTGTGTTTGTGTCCTGAAACAAAGGTTGCTGGATCAAAGTGTAAGATAAAAAAAAACAACTGATAAGTGAGAGTTTGAGCTTCGTGGTGAAAACAGGATGTGAGTGAGAATAAATGAGAAGTAAAGTAAAGTGAGTTCAGATACATCATCGTTTTTACCAAGAGAACACAGTCAACACTTTAATGAACTATAAAATAATTAACTATAACACACTCATTAAACTGTATTTCCTCTTTGGTGTCATATTCTATATCTGTATCGTAAATAACTATACTGTCCAGATTTACTGTGTTTTTGTGCATTATCCTGCTGATCCATCTACTCTCTATACTTCTTATCCATGCCAGATTAATTGTGCTATTCTATTCTATAAAAGAGTATTGAAGAAAAATAATGATGAGATTTCAAGAATAAACGTGTAATATTACGAGAATGAAGTCATCATTTAATGATAAAATGTTACACTATTATGGAGAAAACATTTTTTTGGGACATAAATGGACAAAAATGTTTTTTTTTCTGACTTCTGAAACACCCGTCATCTCAACAATCGGCAGAGGAAAGTTTTAAAGCCACTTAACCTGTACGGCTTGAACATTGGAACTACATGAAATCCATACAGACCCAGAGAGGACACACACAGTTCACACGGAAAGTCCAGGGACAAGGATTCAGATCCAAAACCTATTAGAGCCACAACATACTGAACACATCATCTGAGATAGCTATGAATTGTGTTTCCATATGTAGTACATTCAGCTAATAGATCCCTTTAACCTGGGTATGAACCAGAATCACATGCGGCCCTCATCTTCTCAGAAATTCCTCCATGTATTTCTCGTTAGTTCTCTCCCACTAGGGAATGATCTCGGACCTGTTAATGGATGAGTATAAAACATGGGTCTTCGTCTATTAAGCATGAGGCATGTCCTTATGACTTCATCATTTCTTTTACATATTATATGCTCAGACACATGCAGTCATGTCCTGCTAAACCACGGGATGTGGGATGTTGTCATGGGCGTAGGCAACCTCTATATACATTGTGTACTCGACCCCTGCAAGTTAGACTTCTGCATTTGGCTGGGAACGTGTCCGGGTATACCATGGTGCCCGTCCTGATCTGTGAACTTCCTTGTAATAAACTTTACTATACAAGCTAGTTCTGGGTCCGCGGAATCCTTCCTTCAACTTCACTATCATCAACATCTCGGCTGCTCAGAATATACCAGGGTTTCCCCCAGTGCTGTATAGGCCTGGCGGGCCGCCAGGCCTTACTCCCCCCCCCCGCCAGGCTAAGCGTCGCATGGTTTTTTTATTTAAAAAAAAAAAAAAAATCCGTCACTCGCGCACATCAACAACACTTCACTTCCTCATTGAGCCCCGATCACAGACATGGCCCCGATCCCCAAGCAACCATCCTATTGGTCCAAACAGTCACATGTCCCACCCAGACGCCTTCACTGACCCTCGGACAACAGAATGCTCCTTTAACACAGTGTTTTACTGAACATACGTCGCCTTCACTGATCCTCAGACATCAGAACGCTCCTTCAACACAGTGTTTTACTGAACATAAGTCAAAACCGAACATAAACATAAACCTAGTCCACGTAGTACACGATTAGGCTGCAGCTATTTGGTTTTATTTATTTAAAAATAGGGTAATTCTTATTTCATACATTTTCCACAAATATGAGGAGGACTCAAATAGCCCTACAAAGTTCTGCGTTTAATTTATTTCAAAGTAGGCCGACACTTGCCTGTGTATTTTGTTTGTTTGTTATTTTGTTGCTTGTCTGTTTGAGTAGCTGGCTGAAAGCAAAGAAGTAGTACGCTTATCTTTTATTGGTAACCAAACTGTTACGGTTCATTGTTTCTGAAATAAGAGGCCTGACTGCTATGTTCACAGCAAACTTGAATTTTTTTTAATATTAAGTAGGGCTGCCACTAACGACTATTTTTCTATCGATTAATCTGACGACTATTTTATCGATTAATCTAAACGATTAATTTTCCTCCCAAAAAATCAAATTGACCATTTCAATTCAGTTAATTTTATTTTGATAACAACAAACTGTATGTCACCATATAATGCAGCACAAAACATGTTTACAATGTAAACAAAGGCTCAAATATTAAAGTGCAAAACTGTAGGTTTAAACTAGCAACTCCAACGTGATAAAAATAAATAAAAAAGAGGGCTTATAAGTTAAGTCAGCAGTGCAACTCAAAAAGATATCAAAGTATCTATTTAACCCCTTATCAAAATAAAAAAGTTAGGTGTGCCCCCCCCCCGCGGGTGCCTTCTAGCAGCCCTACCACCAGGCTTAGCAAGTTTTCTGGGGGAAACCCTGTATACCATACATCCCTTTCATAAAATAAACATGTTGGTTCTATGACACCTAATACTGTAATGTAGTACACTGTATAACATGTAGTATACTGTATGTATATGTTCAAAGAGGAGCTCAACTGTAAAATGTAATAAAAGTGTTAATAAACACTTAATGATATATACTATATACAAAAACTATTATTATTATTTTTAACTTATAAGGGAATTAGCTCTCTTCAGCATTGCTAGTAGACTTTTTCAAAAGTCAATTGTCAAAGGTGCTGGACCATATAGCGTCTCGTTATACAGCCCTCCTGGCACCAGCACTCCTGACGTACACACTATGCTCAATGAAACACTCAGTGCATTGTTACGTTTGGCAAAAGGCTATGATTCAGAAAAAATAATTATAACCCAGATAGCTTGAACATAATATGGAACAAGCCCAGAAACAGTAATTAGAAGCCTGCAAGATGGATTTATTAATTGGAGAGAGCTAATTTGTTGCCTCTCTAGTCGTAGGAGGATTAAACAACGCCTGTAACATCTGAGAAGACGGCGGATTCAAACGAACAGGAAACCGACTTATTCTGTTGAATTCTCAGAGGGGGTCGTGTATTGCTTTTTATATTTGTCCTTAAAAAACTAATTAGATATGTTTACCCAGTGCTGCTTCCAATATGAGTCGATCTCACTCTCATCCGGGTGAGTCTGATTATTCTGAAGAGGTTCATTATGCCGGCAGCATTCAGGCTCAGATTGACGTTGACTCGTCGGCATATTTGGATTTTGTTTCCGTGCCACGGTGACAGACTAGCAGAGCAGGTGAAGTGGAAACTCTGAGCTGCCTGTAGGTGAGAACACATTTGTCTGTCTGTGTTTTCACACTGCAGCGGACTAACAACCTGTCCATCTTTTTTTCAATCTCATTCATACTTTTATCTCGTCGTGTCAGGTGTTTGGAGGCGGCTCGTTCGCCCCCCCCCGCTGTCAGTCAGCGATGACCTGGCTGCAGCTGCTGCAGGACACTGCTGCCAGGCTTCAGTCAACACACTCTCAAAAGATCCCTCACCACCTTGTGACCGCCCTGGTTTTTTAACTGCCTCCCACTGAAATGCAGTTTTGATTTCAAAATCCTCTCTGATTGACACAAGGCGGTCGGGCTCTGACCTTACTGCCATCGTGTCTTCACAGGGCCTTTGAGGAAACCAGGATGGGTAAAGTCCAAACTTAAAATAGCTACAGTATGAAGAGTGATTGTAGCTTCACAGTTTTCCTTTACACGTTAGACGTGCACATTCATCTTAACCGTACAATATGTAACTTCAGCCACTAGGGGTTTCACAATCAAAATAATAAAAAGAGAGACTTAGCTTGATGACATCCTAAAGCAGCCTGGGATCATGGGAGATGTTGTATTCACCATCATCGCCAATGAAAATCTACCTGACACAACTCAGGCTTAAATCATGTTCACGGATGAGTGACCATTACAAACAACTGAAGGAGGGAAGGAAATTGTCGCATTCACAACAGGAAAATCTCCAAAACGTTCAGGTGAGGAGTGGCGCCTGCATTGAGCAGGTGTTGTTTGTTTACAGCACATCAACACTGGAGTCAGCCCTAATCGCCAAAAGCTCACGAATCTCCCCTTGTCTTTCAGAGTTGACACCTTTGTTGGTGTCTTCAACATTGATGACTTCTATTTTTAATCCTGAGATGTTTTTATTCTTCCATATTTGCCTCAATCATTGCTAGAAACGTCATCAACACGGCCACCAATCGCCATGAATCTCATTGTCCAGACATTTTACCAGAGCTCAGTGCATGTCCGAGAGCGGTTCCCTATTCTATTTTGTGTCCATATTTGTTTCATATCCTGAAGGACATTGTGTTTTACTGTGTATATTAAAAAGGACACTGATTGCTTCTTTTCAGTGTTGGGGACTAAGGGATGTATTTATTATTCATGTAACTATTATATTTTTGTGTGCAAATCCTGCATGAGCCTATAAGGGAGCATGCTAAATTCATTACTCAACAGCTGTTGTTTGAGGTCAAAAGAGGAACCGCTGCCAATAATTACACTAAACATTATTGTGTTTCATTAAACCTTTGTCCTTCGCGGTTCATTACCTTTTTTTCACAATGAGCGCAGTTGCCAACCCCATTTACAACTGACAGCATCGATGCCAACGCCTTGCTGCCCGTGCGTCTCCTTTTGTGAAACGGCGAGGAGGAAGAGGAGAGAGCGAGGAGAGGAGAGGAGCGCTGGGGTCGTGGAAGGTGAAGGTGGTGAGGTTAGGAGATGTGATGAAGATACGTGAGGAGGAGGAGGAGGAGGAGGAAGGGGCTACGTGACCTATTTCTAAAGAGGCTAACTCTGTGCTGACAATGGGGCATCAGACACTCAATCAATACTCGGCCCAGAGGTCTTGCACGTACACTCACACACAAACACACACAGGCACACAAATGGCATGACAGTGTAGCTGCTGCCCGAGGCCGTTATTGTGACCAAAGGATTCCTGCCAGAGTGGACTGGACAGAAAGCCTGACACTCATAAGTCCTAAAAATATATCAGATTACCAGCATATATGGTCTGACAGTTGTGTGTTGATTTAATTGATTGTGTCATCTGCAGCTGAATATACATCTGCTTTGTTAAGTCTGTCGCATGTTTGGTTTAATTTTCTGCAGTGCCGGAGACGCCTGAGAAACTGTACGTGACATTTAAATGTGTTCTGCTGACGAGACGGAGAAACTTTATGAAATGAAGTAAATGAAGCCGTCCAAAACATGGTCGCTGCATTTCTCACACACACACACACACACACACACACGCACACGCACACACGCACACACACACACACACATATGTTTAGGCACAAATTCTAGTGAGGTCCACTTAGCTGATTGGACAAGAAGTGATTGATAGATCGTTGAGTGATGGATGGCAGCTACTTCACACACACACACATACAAAAGCACACACACAAACACACACACATACACACTCACACACACACACACACTCACACACACACAATCACACACACTCAGTGCACATTGACGCAAATCCAGTGACATAGTAAAAGAAATATTAATATTTATGGTATCTTACCTTAGGCTGCCTTATCAGGGACTTGCAGAACTCTACTTTGAATTTCAAATAACTACATCTCCTATCTTCTGTGTGTGTGTGTGTGTGTGTGTGTGTGTGTGTGGCAGTGGCAGTGGCATTGTGTTAAATACAAGTTTAATTTAGAGAAAGCATTCCACATTACGCCATACTTTCATCACAGCTGAACACTGTGTGCAGACATCACTGTAACACAACTACACACATGTAATGTGTCGCTCTTAAACACATATGACCCGATAAATGCTGGAGAGAAGTTGTTTTTTGATTGGCTGCTGAAATTGCATTTTCACAAGAGGTGGATAAGAAGGCATTGCTGCTGCTGCGCAAAAACAAATAAGTGTGTATTCATTTTTTTTTCTCTTTCTTTTAAGGATATTCTCCAGCTTTAAAACTGACCTTGTCAGGACTAGTAGTCCTCATGAGGACCAAAGCCCGATCCAAATGAGACAAAATGTGTGTGTGAGTGAAAGAGCGCATGTGTGTGTCTGAGAAAATGAAAGAGTGTGTGAGCGTTTGTGTGTGTGTTTGGCACTCATGCATTTCCTCTGAGTGGTCAAAGTCAAATGCAGAGATTGTAGTCAGGCCATTAATTCTCTTCCACAATCCTGCTCTCACACACTCAAGGTCGACCATTTGAACTCTTTTATCGTAGACGTGCTACTTACCTGAATAAACGTGAGCGTGTCCATTGGCATGAGTGTGTGCTTTTCCGTGTGTTTGTGTGCTTCTCCGATGTTTAAACTGTGTAGTCTACACACGCAGCGAGGTTAATGTGTTTGAAGAGTGTCTGCACAGCCGATTACACATTTGTGACCGAGGTGTGTATGATATGGGACTCTGCCTGTATGTGTGTGTGGTTCTTGGTGTGAATCGGAGGAAAATTCACACACATGCATAATTTAAAGAATCTCGCTAGCGAAAACTGTGATGAATTAAAAAATAGGAAAAGAAAAGAGCGATCGGTTACATCAGTGTTCTTTCTAAAGAACTGAAAACTGCAATGCTGAAACAGCAGAAACACACACACACACACACACTCAAACATGCTGTATGCAGTATAGGCACATGACATGGTACAGTGTGACACTCAAGCCCTGACCCTAAATCTGAATCTTGACCTCAGCTGTAATCAATTCATCGATAATACTGACTGAAGTCAATAGTGTAGAGAGAGGTGCAGCAGCAGAGAGCGGAGTAAGAGAAGATTGAAATGACATGGGAACAGGCAGCAAGAGGAAGAAGTTGAGGATGCATTAAACGAGAGACAATATGGAAATAGATGGGTATGAAGTGATTGATAGGCGGCAAACGATGGGAGAGGAAAAGAATAAAAGAGGAACGATTGAGAAGGGGAGGGGGTAGAAAGAGAGAAAGAGAGAGGGAGCATGTCGAAGGAAGTTAAAATGACAGATGAGGGAGGCTGAGCGAGTGACGGAAACACAGGATTAGAATATACGGCAGGTTCAGGTGGATTGAATTGGGGTGGAAAAGGTTAGAGGATACGTGGACAAGGTAACAGAGGAAGGAATGGAAAAAAAGGGAAAGAAAGAAAAGAAACAGGCAAGAGATGGGAGGAAAAAGAGAGAGATATAGATCTTTACACACCGGGTATAAACATTAGAGCTGACTCTTAATATGTTATCTAGGTAACAGCCAGTGATAAAGAAAACTCCACACTTTGTCTGGTTACAGAAGGGAACTACTTTAGTTAGCGTATTCATTTTGACTTGCGGCGACCTCCCTCGGCTGCTAGTAATTCATCCACGCTCAGTACCTGTTCCTGGAGGTACTGCCCCGAGAGATGCATACGCTCAAGGTGACCCGGGATTTTTACAGAGGAAAGACGAATGAGAGGAAAGGAGGTCATGTCGACATGAGAGGAGAGAGGAAAGGGACATGTCCCTGCTTCTTATCTACATTATCCAATACCGACGAAAAGCACCTCGGCCCCAGATCATTGTGTTGTTGGTGAGGTGCCCAAATTACAAAGTGTTAACCCTTTTATCCTTTGGTGCTACTAAACATATCACATTCATGCACACATGTACCTTAAATATCTCACTCAGGTCTTCAACAAATTTAACTGGGCAAAACATATGTGCAATACTGTTGTATTGTACATATTTTGTTTACATTGTCAATATTTATATTTGATCTTTTTTTTTTGTTTATATTGTACTTTTTTACGTTTTTATTACCTTTACTGATTGTATCAGATCAGATTGTTTATTTCACTATTTCCTTTTTGCTGCAGTAACATGTTACATTTTCCCAAAGTGGTACTAATAAAGGACCATCTAATCTTATCTTATCTTACCGTTAAAACATATGAGATTTGAGGGCAGGCCCACCATGCATGGTTGTCCGTAGCAGGAACAGACGCAGCATTGTTTTTATTAGTGGAGAATATGTTTGAAATTATTTATTAATTTCAGGAAGCTCATGGAAATGGACGAAGTTTCAGAGCTCCATCTTAATATCTCAGAGTCAGAGTTCATGTCCTTTTCAGGGGAGCCAGGAAGCATGTTGATTCAAACCTGTCTGGTTCTGCTGTATCAAACTTGATCTTTTTTTTTTTTTAACTGCTCATTGTGAGTTGATTCATGTTCCTGGAATTAATTGCTAACTCAACAGAATGGTAATTTAATAACTGCTCTTCTATGTGATTTTAAATTGCATACTATGCAGAAGGAGATGGCGGACTTTTGTTTTACAGATTGTCTGTAACTCTGTTTGCTGGAGATTGCGGGACGTAGTGTTTGGAGCGCGACGGCCTGACTGAGATCTGATCACTGCTCTTCTTTATCCAACGCGGTGTGTTCACTACTCATAAACCACTAATTTGACAGCGACGTGTGTGTGACTTTGAGAAAAAAATGACGGAGTTCAATGACTGAAAGAGTAATGACTGCACGCAGTGAGACGGGGATGAAAAGGTGAGGCGACCTGCGGTTTGCACTCCTTTGTTAGTCTGAATGTCATGAGCTGAACCCGCATCAAGTGAAGATAATTATTATTATTATTATTATTATTATTATTATAGGTAAATGTGGGATAACATGATCGTCACGTTAATCCTGTGACAAAGGATGTGTGAAGCAGCAAATGTGTGGAAACCTTACATCTATGAAATTAGGCATCTATTCAAAATCTACCTGCATCTACAATGTCTCCAATGAAGTGGTGTTTTGAATTGTGCATAATCTTGTAAAAAGAATCGTTTGAAATAATCAAGTTAGATTGAAAATATTGAATATATATTCATATTGTACTGGTCATAACCTGTTCACACCTGATACTAACGTTCATAGAGTTTGATACCATCACACGTGGCCAACTACAAGCTCTAAGTACGTGAGTTCACACCGGACATTATACGTGTCCCTAGGGTTGGGTACCGAGAACCGGTTCCAATATGGAACCGGTTCCAATACAACCGATACCTACCCGGACCGAAATGCAACGGAGATTTCGGTGCCTCATTTCGGTGCCTGAGCCAATCGAAGCCTGAGGTCTCCGCTCGTCCCGCCTCCTCACACTTCCGCTCCTTCCTTCACGCGTTTTGTATTTATTTATATTTATAATCTACTTTAAACAGTTAATATATTTGGCAATAAAAAAAGCTTTTCTTGGTCAAGCATCGTTTTGTGCACTTTTTCGAAAAAAGTATCGGTTCAGGCACCGTTTAGGCACCGGTATCGTTTTAAAAGTATCGGTTAGGAACCGGTATCGGATAAAAACCAAACGATACCCATCCCTAGTCCCCAGTGACCACGTTTGATTGGATCTCATTTCCTATTTAATTTCATCATCTCTATTTACAAATAAATACAGGCCAAGAGAGAGAGAGAGAGAGGGGGAGGGAGGGAGAGAGAGGGAGGTAGGCAAGGAGTGGCTTAGCAGATCGATGTGTCGCACACAGCTCTAGAGTGAAATGAGATTTTACTCATTTAAAATCGTAAATAAATATAGAAAATCCATATGTGGTTAAGGTAGCTGAAGATTCGCACTCTCGGCTCACTGCAGGAATCTCACTGGGTCGGGGGTCGAGTTTGGAGTTTGCAAGCTCTCCTCGTGTCTGAGTGGGTTTTCTACTCCAGCTGCGTCACAAGACACTAGGAGGTTAGGATGATTGGAGACTCTAGATTGACCGTATGTGTGAATGTGAGCGTGGATGGTTGTGGTTTGACTCCAGATCTCAAAATGACCCATAGAGGATAAGCAGTGTAGATAAAAGATGCAATAACTGAGAAGCAGGCAAGAGGGCGTCAGTTGAGCAGTGGCCAGGGACGAATTTGTTCTCACTAAAACAATGTGACGCAACTCAGAATGTTGTCTGAGTGGTTAGCTCGCGCTGAGTCCACACCTTAGAGCTGACGACTTGTAATCGGACCGGCTGAGAGACATCAGCATCACTCTTCTGATACTTCTGCAGCTACTGAAGCAATTGCAGGGACTCTGACTCTGTAGTCTCTAACAGCTTCTGCTATATGATACTAATAAGCCACATCTGACTGATTTAAGTTGAACCACAGGAATCGCTGTCAAAGTCAAGAACATCCTTCCTCTCACAGTCGGGTGTATTCGCATAATTTTCCTCTCTGCAGGGAGGTGTTTATAATTCAAGTAATTAAGTCATTTGGTTGTAGAGTGCAGCATGTGTGTGTGTGCTTGTGTGTTTCTTCCGGCATGTGTGTGTGTGTGTGCGCATGCATCCCCTCTCCAGTCCAGCTGGTATGTGACGGTGCTGTCATGGCTACGGAGGAAAGCCATCACAGCCAAAATGTCTGTTAGCAGACTTGTCGATGCGATTGTCCTTCTGTCCACCCTTTTTTTCATCTCTCTATCACTCTGTTCATCAGTCTATTCTGTGATAATCTATTAATCTGACATCTATTAATCATCTGTCCATCTGTTGATTTGTCTACCCGTCTATGAGTCCCTCCATCAATCTTTCTTTTCATCAGCTTGCATATTGATCCATTCTGCCCCTTTGACTCTATCCATCTACCCATCTATCCGTCTATCCATCTATCTGTCTATCCGTCTATCCGTCTATCCATCTATCCATCTATCCATCTATCCATCTATCCATCTATCCATCTATCCATCCATCTATCTTTGTATCAGTGTGACTGTTGTGTCTGCATAAGTCTCTTACCTTCAAGAGAAACATCCAACGACATCATCAAGATGTGGAGACACATAAATAAGAAAAAGAGAAAAAAAAGAGAGGGAGAGAAATTATTATTGTTACAGAATAGATACAAATTTCCAACACGTGAAATCAAAATTTCCTGACGTTAAGTATGATGTTTGTGTGACGCAGGTTTTTGGATCTCACTATCTTGTGAACACTTTTTCAATGTAAACTAGACAAACTCTTTTGATATTTTGGCCAAATACATTAAATGAAAATCAAAATGATTTTAGACATTTCATATGTTTGCCGTGGGAAAAGATTATAATTCTGGCACACAACAATAAACCAGGACACGTGGTTAAAAAAAACATCACGTGGTGCAACATGACATTTTGTAAATTAAGATGTCCCCACCCCCACCCCCACACAAGCTTTGTCTGGGTTAAAGATCAATGGTGACAGAGAGGTAATTATGAGGAGGTCATCGTGTCATCACACAGACTTCCACAGTGGAGGGAACCACTTCCTTTTAGCCTCAAGGCACACGTGCACGCCTGCACACACACTGTATAAACACACACTGTGTATAAAAAGCTGTGGAGGTAATTATGCGCTGTGTGTGAATGGTTGATTATGTGGTAATTATCATTGCTAAGACAAACGTGGGCACATAATCCTGAAAAAAAAACAATTTTCTGTCATCTTTGTGTAGGCGTGTCCTCAGATATAAGCATTTTGTGTGCTTTTATATGTGTAATGTACATATGTGTATACACACGTTACATTGATGCATACACATGTTTTTCACAATTCTTCCTCTACATGTTTTTGTGCCTCTGTGTGCGGTTATCACTTCTCTTGCATAATTTTGAATCGCTCCCTGCAGCCTCATCATCTAAAGCATGTATAGGTGTGTGTGTGTTGTGAGTGTGGACTGTTCTGCAGAAAACCCAATATGGCAAGGTCAGCTCTGCAGAAAATGGTCCATTGAGCAGCAATTGCATTCTGCTGCCAAGGATTCTCTACTTGACTCCTGCCTTTTCTATGGAGCTTTACGTAAAACCGCTGATCCCACACACAAACACCCTTGCACGTCGAACACACACACACACAGACACGCGCGCACACATGCAGACACACACTTGTGGAAGAGAGGATAAAGGGAGAGACTAAGAGCAAGAGTGGAGGAGGTGTGACTAATCTCCTCTTCCTCTGTTTGGAAATCTGGAGGAGATGAGCGAGGGCTGTAAAATCATTTTGACAGAGAGGATTAAGACATGCACAAATCCGTGCACGGATTCACACACGTACACAAATGCAAGCACAAGCAGAGGTATGCTGTATACCAACATCTCTCACAGATACATACACAAACGTACATTATATGTGTCCTTGATGGCCCCGCATGCATCCATACATGCAAAGTGTAAAAACACCTACACATAAATGTGTTTACGAGTTCCGATAATAATGTCATAAATTTTTGACTCCATGTGCCTGGAATCAAAATATGTCTCTTCTGCAGATTATGTCTAGATCTGATAAAACTGGATTATTTTTACATCCACCAACAGGAATTAGATTGTTCTGTTCTTTGCCTAAATGCAGTTAGTCATGCATCGACACTTTCTCATGGTAAAACAAAAACCAATGTTCCGTTTTTAATGTTTTCAAATCTTGTCCAATGCTCTCCACATAAACTCAGTTCCTCCAGTCACACTGAATAAAATCAAAGACTGAATCAAACCGAGCTGAACAGTTGCTGCAGACGTTTTTATTGGCCGAGAGCAGCAGCTCATTGACCTCAAACTGCTGATGCTGCAAGCTGGTCTGAAGTCATTAATTTCACTAAAAAGTCAACTGCTAAGTGTTGTAAGAGGCAACCTGGCTGGCCACAGCTTCTGGAAGCATTTCACCCTTCATCAAAAAGGCTTCTGCAGATACAGCACATACTGTAGTTACACCGTGACCTGGAAGACTGACTCCTCATGGATACAGTCTGACATTACCTAGAAACATTTTCCATGTTAAAAAATGTAGTGACCCAGATGTTTGCAGAAAGTCCTATATTAGGACTACAGCTCAAACTCTTGACTTTATCATTGAATTTATTACCTTCACCAAGGAGGCTATGTTTTCACTACGTTTGTCTGTCTGACTGTCAGCAGGTTTACACACAATCTACTGAACTGATTTCCATGAAACTCTGAGGAGTGGGGCATCACTCTCTTTCTTTAATAGGCGTCCTACATTGAGTCACGTATCCAACAGGTGAACTGCAAAAAGGCTGTGTAACTGCCTCAATGTATTTGTTTTTGATAAACACATCCTCATGGAGGAAACCTGTTGACAGCTGCAGGTGCACAGGTGCCTTGACAATTTGACAGATATTTTGTCTGAAACACAACTCAACCAGCAAAACGGAAGGATGAGGAGACCATGTACTGTATATTGAATGTGTTCCTAAAGGTTCAGTGTGTAGAATTTAGTTATATCTAGTGGTGAAGTTGCATGTTGCAGCTGAATCACCTCAGCCTCCCCTTCCAAACATGAAAGAGAACCTGTGGTAGCCTTCAGTTGTCATAAAAACTCAAAAGGTGTTTACTTGGTTAAGTGTGGACTACGTAGAGAGGACCTGCTCCTGATGTAAATATAAAGGGTAGGTCTGAGCGATATGGCTTCAAATCAATATCATGATTATTTAAAACTTTCACCTAGATTACGATGATGTCGGATCATTAATCAAGATCGTTCAAGTCACTTTAACCCGATGTCCTGGGTGTGGGCATCACGTTACGTCTGAACTGTGTGCACGCAAAATGTTTGCCTTTTTTTCAACGTGTTTAAATATGTGTGTTATAAACTTTGTAGCGAATCAAGCAAACACAAAATAAATGTCAGTCCTGTTCGTGTCCTAATAACTTCGGATTAGTGATGGGGTTTATTATTGTAGTATTAACCGAATTAACCGACATGAGAAAAATGAGGTCGGTTGGAGGTTATAAATGTCATTTTCAATACATTTTTGGTTAATTGACACTCTCGAGTCTGCGGTTTCACAACATTTAAGAACATCACTGCAAAGAAACATGATTTAGTGCCTGCGGTGTGCAGGTTTAATAAGCTTTGAAGCTGACAATCATGAGCAAACATCATTAGCATTAGCAACGCAGACAAAACAATTAGCGGCATCCTCTAATTTTTCCCCTGAGTGCCGCCATCGCTGGTTAATATAGAAAAACACGCTGGTGATTATGTGTATCGGCTCTAACTAATTGAATTGATAACAAGCCTACATGACTCTAGTTTTCGGTGGGATCATGTCACTGAACGCAACATTGCATGTCAAATATTGGTGATGGACATTGTTCTTCAGCCCAACTCTAACTCCAGCCTGACTGAACTAACCTGCAAGTCCCTGCAAACATACAACTTCTACTGTCTGAAGGCTCCTGGATTTGTTTAATTTCTCTGAAACAAGAAAAACGGATGGATTAAATCTATTGACCAAGCATATAATAGGACTTGCATTATGTAGAATCAATGTTTAATAAGACAAAGTTCTAGAAATGTGTAATAAGAGAAAATATGAGACTAAAATGCATTGAAAAATACTGAAAAGAACTGTATCAAGGCCATGAAGTGCAAGATGTCGGGCTTGTGCAGCCATCATTCACACGCATGTAGAGACACACACGCTTGTGCATCCTGTCCATCTCTCAGTGCCACAGAAACAGGGCAGTTGCCTGGATACGGAGGTTGTGTGTCTGTTTCCTGTCGGATCAGTCACAGGAAGAAAAATAAGACTTACTGATCAAGCTGTCAGTTGCCTGTCACACTACTCACTTTGATGTTCAGTGTGTGTGTGTGTGTGTGTGTGCACGTGTGTTTCTTATGTGTGTTTAAGCACAATTTATGTTGTCCTGCTCCTCCCTCAGCCCTACATTTGTGAAATGCCAAATACATAATTAACATTTATGTTAAGCTCCCTGGCATTCTTAACCTAATCCTGCTGACATTTGCCACAAACGTCAACATTAATATGACTTATTTTCAACCTTTGTGTTTCTGTAATTGCACAGATATATGATTATTTCTCCCCCCGGTGACTGGATAATTCATGTGGAGAAAAATGACCAAAGTGGAGATGTAGATCTTTTGTATCACGTAAATACATTACTTATTCGATTAAATTAGATTAGAGCTTGTGGTTTATGTCCATTAGTGTTACACACTGACAATAGAATGTATTTTTTCCCTTTGTCGCAGACAATATTCATAAAGACTTAAGGTCAACGTCACATAATTTAAAGATAAAATAAATGTACCTTCAGTGCACAAAATATTTCAGACCACTCTCAGATGAAACATCTGACCCTAAGCTCCCCCTATCTACATTATGAGGATTACTTTGGAGCTTACATGGGATCTACCCTGGCCTGACCTCACCGAAATGAAGGAAAAGGAAAGAGAAGAATAAGGAAAGAGGAATTGAAAAGAAATTCACACATATGCACAAACAGGCTCACACATTCATGAAGACACATGTACAGACAAGTGCATGCAGTAGTTACACAAACTCCTAACCTCTGCTGCAGTAGAAAAATCTGTTCTTTTATTTTACTTCAGGCCATATATTCTTACTCTTGCTCTTGTCTGTGTGCATCACACACTTGTATGCACATCTCTTGCTGTTAACCTGTGACGCACTCAGAAGGTTAAAGCACAAACACTTGTGGGATTTGTTCTCACTTTTCTTTCTCCAAATGTTTCACAACCAGTTCGAAAGTGAAATGAGGAGAGTCAAATATTCCCCAGTGAAGTTGTATTAAGCAGTTTAAGTGATTCTGTGCAGTTTTTAAGGTTCTCATCAAGCTGCAAAGTACACAAAAGAAAATATTTTATTCAGAACATTAAATTAATAAGTGCAGGGCTGAATGTTTTTTTATTTTATTCCAAATGATTTGAGATTATTGTTGGATATAAGGTTTCCATTAGGTTTAAGGTCAAGTGAGAGGTTGAGAATTTATTTCAGGCAAATAAATACAAGTTCCAGTTTCCATCTCTTACTTTCTTTGTGAGGAAGAGTTTATTTCTGAGAAGTTTAAAAAAACTATTTAAGTTATTTTAAATGGACTATATTTCCATGAATGTGAGGCAAATATCGAACCAGAAGCATTTTAATGGACATAGTACAAAAAATAAATCAGCCGTGCAAAGACTATTTGAAAAGCAGACTAGACTGGCACTCATACCTCAACAAAGGCTCAACAAACCCCATAAATCCAATCAAGTCTTATGGTTAAGAGCACATTAGGTTTCTCAGCTGGTGGTCACAGTTTTTCAGCCCTATTTTATATGGTACAGCGGCTGAAACTTATTTGTTTAGTTTATAAAGTCCTACTTCCTAGTTGTATGTCTATTTATGTGCATTTATTTATGTAAGTAGACTGACAGCCATGCTAAACCAGAGTCAAATTCCTTGTGTACACGCTTGTCCAATAAATGCAATTCTGATTATGCTTACCCACCCTGAGCGGCTATGTTTGTATGATTATACTCAATTAGAGTTCATTATAGGTCCCTTAGACCATGTTCATGCACTATGTAAAAAACACAGGGCCCTTCTGTCACTCCACTGTGTTCACTGCACTGGGGGTGTCGATGTGCAGGGTTTGGAAAAACATCACGGGTTTGTCTGACCAAAGAGCTGAACCTAATTCGAGTGGTCAATACTGGAAAAGCTCCACATAAAAAAAGTCCATTTACTATTTAACGTCATGTTCGTTGTCGGCCAATCAAATACACGCCAGCGCACATTCCTGGCAGATGACTTTGCAATCTGTAATTTCAGTAGAAGGTAGAATAATTGTCGCCTCTCCACATATAAGCTGTTATACAGTGATTTTAGTGTCTGAAGAGCCTGAAGAACTCGTAGATCTATTCCTCCAACTGTGCTTCCCAGAACATATTTCATCATTTCATCAGTGTCTGAAACAATATACTCCCAGCAGGGCTGCATTTTTTTGAACAGAGGCTTTTGGAATGGTCTATTGGAGATGTGAATGTCTTTGTATTTTATTAAGCCTCTGTTTTTGCACCAGTTCATTCAAGATGCTGTGCTCTGGTTTTTGCTGTCAATAGAGACAAAGCTGTATGATGTGATGTCTCAGTTTGAAACGAGGGACTCCTGAACCTCAAAGCTGTGTTCTCTCCTGCATCATCGGGAGGCGGTCGTTCCTCAATCTGCTCTGCAGGCTGTTTTGGGACATTTCCAAAAATACAAAAAAAACTTGAAAGATATTACTATATAGATATAAAAGCTGTCTGCCTTTAAAGGGATCAGAAACACAGGATCGGAGTCAAACAGATCTGACAGAGTGGGTTGACTTTGTCTTGAAGATCTCCACGACTGGTTTAAACCTGCAGTGGGAACGGAGCTCGGGGCAGCTCACACGGCTCTGATCTGCAGGTTACTGTGACTCAGAGGTCAGTTTGGTTCGCTCCACTCACGGAGGAGCTGCGCGTAACCTTTTACACCCACATAACCCCCACTCGCTTTTAGATCTCGCTGCAAATGAGGCAGCGACGCAGGAGGCAGAATTAGGATCTGCAGTGCAAACTCTGGAAACAATCATTTACATAATAACAATGTCCATCAAAACACTCCTCTGACAAGAAGAGAGGACTGATTAATTCCTCGCTACACCTTGATTTCTCTTTGTTTGACTGACGTGCAAAAAATCGCCAACCGACGCTCACACACAAAGACCTTATACCTTATTATGCTAAGTGTAACCTGTCACAATGGCATCCACCATTCCTCTACCCGTTCCATATTTCACCTATCTCGTTCTCTCCGTTCCTTTCTGTTCCGAAGGTGCCGGCAATTCAACATCCCCCGTTTCTACGGTTACTGAGAGATGACTAACAGATGTCCTTTTACCATAACAACCCCCCTCCGCACCCTTCCTAGCTCACTGATTTCTGGAATCATCCTTTTTTTTAAGGAGAATAAGAGATTTTATTCCTACATTTTAGCTTTGCTGTTATCACACATCACGTGACGTTCCTGCAGTAACAGTATAACACCACGTGTGAGTTGACCTGAAATAGGCCAGTACAAGGTGCAGCACAACCTTTAAGTCAAAGTATCAGGGAGATGGTCCCCCCCGAACAGCAGGATGTGAAGGGAGGACTTTCAGATGGTAAACAGAGAGACACTGGAGCAAGACACCAGCAAACACAAATCTGAGAGACTGTACAGATTTCAGCTTTGTTTAGGGACGGCTCATTGGAAATATGTAGTTCTATTCCAGTGTCAATGTATGCTGTGTTTTGACTTTTTCTGAGAAGCCAGTTGAGAAGCTGTGTCATAGCACTGCAACCATATATGACTCATCCTACGCACCTGATATGATATATTTACACTATATATAACATAGTTCCAGTCTCACTTAAGAATTGTTACATAAAATATCTTCATTTTAATGTATTCATTCAGCCTTTTTCTTAATCAACTGACAGTTTGTGGTGGTTATATTTTAGTTTTAAATTAAAAAGAGAATGTATTAAAAAAAAGAACAGCCGTCCTCTCTCAGTACTTTGAATTAGTCCTGTAAATGGAGACATATTAACGTCCACTTTACCTCATACACTCAGAAATGATAAACAATTAATAATATAAACACAAGCAGAATCTCTGATATGATTGTAGATCCATTCATATCATTGAATGGTAGATGCATATTTAACAATATAAAAGATGTTTAGCCCTTGATACGCATATTAAATATTTTCTTCTAATTCCAAACCTAGTTAAGTGTGATTAATTCAGCTTTTTTTAATTGACCTGCAGACCTGTCATTTAAAATCTGCACTTTTAGTACTAGCAATTGCTGGCACTCGCTTCAGGTTTAAACGTCAATCTGTCACGTGTCAAAATTAACCCTACAATTATCACAGCTGTCTATGATATCAATGCATATTCAGGCAGGAGCACATTTTTCTATGACAGCTTCTTTTCTAGGTAAAAATCAAGGAGCGCAGTATGAAATTACAACCGGTGTCTCTGCTCTACGCATTAGAGGTGAAGTGTTACACTTAAAATGGGAGTATAAGCTGTTTGTTGTTATTGGATTAGGCAGACGCAAAACATCTTCTCTGACTTGGAGAATATTGTTAATGGCTGTCACACTGTTCCCTCAACTCCCTGTCTGGAAACCACATAAATCTAATGGACAAGGAACGAGAAAGACAGAGAGGAAGAGAGAGAGAGAATGCATGTACAGGTATCAAAATGTGTGCACATTTTACTGTGGATCTTGTGTATTGTCCATGAAAATCTCTCAGCTACACCACGGCCCTGCCACGTCTCTCCTCTCTCTGCTCCCCCCCTCTTTCATCCCACTCCTGCGCTCTCGTACGCTCAATCGTTGCCACTCGCGCAGATAGACACAGAAACATCTCATCGTTGAAGTGAAATGAAAAACGATGAGAGGATGAGATGATTGGCTGATGTCTCACATCGTGCACATGCTCAGACACTCGGCAGTGCACCAGCAAGGACTGCTAATCCAAATGATCTGGTTTCATCTTGGACCTTGCTCGTCTTTACGTTACACAAGCTAATGACACATGATCTCGTTTCCCCCCAAAACCGGCCGGCACACACACACAAAGACAGACCACTCTCAGACTCCCTGAGGCGTCCCTCAAGCACAGTGCATACCTGTATCAAAGCAATTTGACCTTCCGTTCCCTTGCACTATTCTCTATTGAGAATCTGCAGGTAGGAGCATGTGTTGGTTAAAACATACATAAAGCAAGGTGACAATAAATAATATAAAAGCTGATGCAAACAGGCAGAGAGGAGAGGTGTAAGAGTTGTTTTTCCCTCCTTGTTCTCGCAGATTTGTTTTTCAGACAGTTGTGCTTCTGGGTGCAGGGGGTTGGGGGGGGGGGGTATTTGTGTCTACTGCTGGCGTACTTTCACGCCTACATGCCCTTTGTTTGAAGAGGATTGTGCTGATCTTGTCCCCACAGTTTACTGTGGGCTGCAGTTTTACTTTCATTTTGATCATTGTCAGCATGTATCATTACGGAACAGTGAACAATAGACCCCGGAGTTAGCAGACTATTAAGAATCTGACAAAAATAATTACATTGTAATTTCCCTCAAAACTGAAGCTCACTGTCTGTGGAGCAGTTGTCTCAGTCACACTGAGGTTTACCTCGCCTCGAGTTATGCCACTAACTTTAGATGTTTTTGTGTCTGAGAAGTTGAATTGGGATTAGAGTTTGATTTAAACAGCGTAAGAGGATAAATAAGTTAAAAGGTGTTTAAACAGCTCGGACACCAAACTTTCAGTGTGTTCCATTTTGAAATTTCTAACGGAAATTTTCTGACTTTATCATTAAGTGCTCAGTTTGTGTTTTAGATTTGAATACGCATCTACAGCCATGCAAGCAGCTCTGAGGCTGTACCATACACAAAAGATGGATGATACTTCCTCCAACTATCCAGACATGAAGCCAAAATATCCCGGATATACACGCTGCCATCTTACGCATTTGGAGCCAGAGTCTGTGAGTCAGTGAGTCTCAGTGAGTCTCAGCTGTCAATCAGGATGTTGACCCAGTTTCTATAGCGTCAGACAACTTGTCAGAACCAAACTTACTGGTATATTGAACATTTGAACATACATCAGTGTGTCAAGAACTACCTAAACTGAAATAAATCCTTGAGACTTTTTAGTTTGAACCACAAATTTAAATCGCATGGTGTCATTAGAAAAAAGACATCAGGGTGTCAGCAAAGTCAATACCCTCATTCTACAAGATTCTGACAGGATTCTCCCATTCCCCTTGGAAAATGTGAAGAGATTTCACTGGACAAGTGAGAACTATGAAGGAGAAGATGACATTTTGGGGTAAATGTCAACAAAAAAAAGCACTGAATTAAATGACAATCCATCCACCCGATCTATAGAACCACACTTGATTCAAACAACTACTTCAACCTAAACAATCATGAAGTTAATTTTGTTCCAATGCTCTCAGATACGTATCATAGAGCAGACCAGTGTCAGGTGGACTGGACCTCTGCTATGGTAGTGATCATAAACAAAATGTTAAGGATCTCTAACTGCTTGGATAGGTTAAGAAAAGACCATGGTAAAAATAAATACATCCTTAAGACAAAGTTAAGGTTGTGTTGTTTTTTAAATAAACAGCTGTAGTCTCATGTGTTGTGTCGACCCATCTCTCCTCCCAGCCCAACCTCCTCCTAACCCTAACCTTTGCTGTGTTTTATACTCCGGCATCTGACCTCCTCCTTTGCTCCCATCAAAATAACTAGCACCTAACAATAAAACTCATCTATGGGTCGTAGCCATCTGCTTGCATGGGCGACCTGTGAGGTCATTCAATCAGGTGGAGGGCGTCCTCGAGGTATGCTGACAACAATCACAAAGATGTGAACAGGAAAATGTTCTATCACTTAATGTCACCATCAATTCAAATGAAATGAAGTTTGAAATCTACAATCACACTTTACAATTATGACACACACACACACACACACACGCTCTCTCTTTTGACAGCTTGCCTGAAAAAGTTTTCAAAGTCAACTTTCAACTTTAACACAGTCTTTGGTGGAATTGCTTGAACCCCCCCAAAAGCAGCTAAATGAACCTCAGCGAAGCCTCATCATCTGTCTTCTGTTTCTCCTTCTAAAACAGCTGCATCTCCCCACGAACGCCCAGCGAGGGGTGGAGAGATAAGTGAAACATAAGGAGTGAGAGGAAGAGAAGAGGAGATATTAGCGGAGACGGGGGAAGGGAGATTGGCAGGTGGGAACGGGTCAGTAAGGAACTGCGGCGCAGACTGTGGGGAGATCAAACGGCCTGACGCTGTCTGAAAAGCATGAAAGATTTAATTTCCTGCTCAAACACGCATGGAAACATTTAGTGGCTGAAGGCTTGAGCGCGATGCCACTAATATTGTTTTATCAGTGTAAATAAGGAAAACAAGTGACTCATTCATACACACACACACACACACACACACGCACACGCACACGCACACACACAGTTAGAGAACACATTGCAACCTGCATCTTCTCTAACTCTCTCCCTCTCTCACACACACACACACACACACAGAACGATATCAGTGCTCTGCATCACTTAGCCCTCTTTTGTAGTGCAAACTGACAATTTGGCTCTGCCGTTTCCATGGTAACGCAGAAGAGGATTGCCTGTGGCGGCATCTCGACATGTCTAAATATACTCACTGACACACGCGTGCACATGTATGTTCGCCGATAGACGTGCGCAGACAAAGGGGAAGAGAACGGAAGAATGACAGAATTAATCCTGTTTGACTTTCTCATCAGAATCTCTATCCTTTCCAACCTGTGTGTGTGTGTGAGTGTGTGCGTGTCAGAGTGTGTGTGTGTGTGTGTGTGTCTGTGTGTGTGTGTCTGGCAGCAGGCAGTATCAGCGGTGTCTTATTAGGAAAGGTCATTGTCTTGTTTGTCATGCAGACAGAACTCCCAATTGTCAACGGAAAATTAAATTTGAAAGGTCCGGTGTCTGTGTGTGTCCTGTAAACCTCGTCTACCTGTGGAATCTGAACTAACTCTCGGTGAGCGGACGTAGTGTAGTGAATCATAATGTGTCCTGACATTTTCATTCCTTTAGCATAACATTTGTGTCTCTCTCGCTTCGACAAACCACCTCCCATCAGCACTGGGCAGCTGCATGCAAATATCGCAGCAGGATTCAACTTCCTTCTTCTAATCCAATAGAACAGAGAAGGTTGAGAGAGAACAATAACAACAACACCTCCTCTGTCTTTGTACGGCTCTCTCTCTGCCCTTTCTTTCTCCTCCTGTCCTCTGTACGTAAACCTCACCTTCTTCCCTGTGTCTGTCTTTGACTTTCAGTTTGACGACTTGAATTAAGCAGTCAATCTAATCCCTGAGGGGACGACATAACCTCTCCTCTTTCCCCCTTCCTCTACCATCCTCCTCCTCCTCTTGGTACAGTCATTGAATACCAAGTAAGAAGAACAGAATCAACTATATTTCAAAGCATCTTTTATCTTTTTACCCGAAAATAATATGCAGTCGATCGAGGGTTGAACTATTGATGTAGTTGGTTAATTCCCAATTTTGGTGTTGTAATATAAATAGGAAAAAGAAATCAGTGTCTGATGTGCAGTGATGATGTTTCCTACATATAAACTGGTGTGAGGAAGCGGGTTGAATAGGGAGTTCTCACAGGATAATGATAGCCTGAAAGGCCATTTCCATTTCTACTTTCACTTCAGCCTCCAATGCATAAATTGTGCATAAAATGATTCAGTCTCCTCCAACTTCCCGTTTTGCTTACAGCTTGAGAGAGGAACATTCTTGGTCGCATTCGCAGGACAGAAAATTGGAAGACTAAGATATTAGATTCCAGCAAATTTGTATCCCTTAAAGGGATAGTTCACCCAAAATGTTTAATTTACTCATTATTTCCTCGCCCTTGTGCAGATGAAGGGGTGGGTCCACAAATCACTTTCTGAGTTTCAGGAGTCAACAGCGTTGCAGTATAATCCAATACAATTGAAATATCTGGGGATATAATTACTAAATTTGTGAAATATAATTTTAATCAACATAACAAAAGTTCTATATATCGATATATTGGTTGACTATTATACAAAAGTAGTTAGTAGGTATAACACCGAATTGATCTACTACCTCACATTTGTAAACCTAGAGCAGTGTCATTAGCCATGTTTCCACTTATGTGTGTGTTTGTGTGTGACAGGTGGGAGCATCTGTTAGTGCTCCCTGAGATTAAATCATAAATACTTGATGCTTTGGAAGAGAAAGGGAGTGAGGGTGAGGAAGAAAAAGAGGAACGGAGAGGAAGAAAAAGAGGGAGGGGGGAGGGAGGACAGGAGTGAGTGTAATTGTGCTCTCTGGGGGAGAACATTTGACTGTTAAAACAAGCCCTGAGCTAATGTGAGTTCAGACGGATCGTATACAGCGAACATATATTCAATGTCACCTTCTTTCTCTCCGCCTTGTTCTTTCTACCTTCCTTCCTTGCAAATAAAAACCTGCATGAGTAATGCCTCCGAGAGGAATATCTTCCTTCCTTCTTTTCCTTCTTCCTCTTGATTTCTTTCTGTCTTTCATGGGTGATGCCTCAGAGAGAAGTTATTGAGTGTGTGCAACTGAAAATGTAATGAACGGAATCAAATGAAATTGCCAAAAGCAGTGTTTTAATTTTTCTCATGGAGTTTATCTAATACAGTTTCTGGGTCTGTGGTGTCTTTCAGTTTGCAGGTACGGTATCAACACGTCATCACAAAGACACAGAGGATGTTATTCTCTGGTAGGTGGACCGATGACACACACTGTAAAAATGGTAACTAGTAATTGTTGATCTCGTAAGAGTTTTCAAATTAAACTGACTCAGAAATAAGGCTTTGCAATATGCAATCTATAAAATCTTGTCTGTCCAGCAATTTTCTCTCATTGTTGTCCTAACTACTATTTTAAATCCGCACAACAAGGATTTGTAAATTTTTGAGCAGATTTTTGAGTTAAGTTGGGCCAACTCAGTAGATTCCAGTTTAAACCGGTTTTAACGGCTCTCTGCTGAACCTGAGCGACGGACATTTTCTGGATGGACAACGCACGGAGCCCACAACAATTTTGCTCAAGAAGGTATGGTAAGTGCGTTTTTACCAGAGATGTGGACTCGAGTCACATGACTTGGACTCGAGTCAGACTCGAGTCATGAATTTGATGACTTTAGACTCGACTTGACAAAATGTAAAGAGACTTGCAACTCGACTTGGACTTGGACATCAATGACTCGTGACTTCACTTGGACTTGAACCTTTTGACTTGATGAGACTTGCTCCTTTCCCCAAAACCCAAAGATTAAAAAGTATGTTATTAAGGAACGCTCTGTTTCTTTCATTGTGTATGTGTTCGTCAGGGTGTAAAGTAACGAAAGGCAAGGCAATTCTCACTGCAGTGGTAGATGCTGCATAGAGTGGATGACGTTCCCTAACGTGCACATTCAACATATGAAAACTGATCGTAAAGTTCACTGTTCGCGAAAAATATGCGCGACAGGCACAACACTGCACAGGGATCCACTGCGGAGGGGCTGCAGAGCCGCGGTCTGCAGACCCCTGGCTACGGCGAAAGAGCGATTTGTTTGTTTGTTTACTGCTCCGCCGTTAAAGAGTGCGGACATCAAAACATTAGTTCGGCTATAATATTAGATCCGCCTCTCATTTCCTCCTCCCGGTTGCGCGCCTGTTATGCCTCCGCGCCGCACCGGCGGAGCGCACCATACAGAGAATCACTGCGCTACACAGGGGCGGTCCTAGCATATTTGGCGCTCTATGCAAGAGCCCCCCCCCCCCCCTCAACAAAAAAAAGTTGAAAAACGGAATTGCAACTTTCAGACGGTATTTTTGCCCTTTAAGACTGCATTTCATTTAAAAAAAAACACAACAACGATCACAACAACATGGTGCAAGCATTCGTTTTAGACAGAGTCTCTCCTCAGGAGAAGGAAAACATAATGATCTGTCAGCCTATGGTATCTGAGGTCCAAGAGAGGTGGCCTGCGCTGTTTTCGTCTCAGGAGGTAAGGATGTCCTAATTTATTTAGCAATTGTCTTATACAACTACATTGGCTTTTCTTGAAGAAGAACAGTATCTACTGGGGAAATGTGTCAATTCTGTCTTGCCAGTGTTACATTTAAATCTATGATCCATTTGATTCTGTGACCTGTCCTAATTTTCTTACCCTAACCATCTCATTCCTATGGAAGCCCATTTCTTCCAGTTAAAGAAAAAAAAATCCCCATGCTTAATTGAAATTGCAATTACAATTAATTACAATATTTTGTTGATTGTCTTGTTTAGATATCTGAAGAATTTCGGCGTATCACCAGCAAAGACCTCCTGGGGACTTTTAATGCATCTCTTGAAAGATTTGGACCTGGCCTGCTAAAACTCTACCGGACTAAGAAGGGTGGTTTTGGCCAAGAAATGGAAGACCTCCTTGATAAACTCGATGATCAGGTGAGTGAAGTGCTCCTTTGCCTGGCATTTTTAGAAGAGCATGAATATACTTTCTTATAACAGACACAGAAAAAGATGTTGGCTGCTGTAAAAACTACCTTAGTGGATATGCTTCAGTAAAAATGGATGTCCGCAGTCCTTCCTTTGTGTTTTGGTGGCATTTGGTTTAACAGTATTTTAATTTGTTAAAGTAAAGTTGTGTGTGCTTCATCTTCAGTACTATAAAAGATTTCTGATTTTGCATTATGTGTATGTTCAGTACAGTACTATACTTATTGAAATACTTATTTTCCACTGGATACTCTTTAGACATCTGACATTGTTACACACCGAAAGACAGCAGCACTGAGAGGCTTGCCCATTTTCCTCCGCGAAGATACCAAAAAGTTTTTCATGAAGTGCTTGGTAAGTACTAGTAACTGTAGCAAAAAGATAAATACTTCAGGCCATGTAGCTAATTCCTCATTCTCATGAGATGTTTTAAAGTAGTAGTTCATCCAAAATGGAAATATACACCTCCCCAGTGCAGTTTATCAGTGCAGTAATCATATTTCTCTGATTTGTTCATATTTTCATACATTGTTCACACTAACTTTTTTACAATTCATGTAAATCAACCTCCTTTTCACAAGTTCTACTTCTAAACTACTAAATCTATTTTCAGCTATTACGTCAGCTATGTTGCCATTGCTTCATCAATTTTCTTTGGCTGTCAGGTTCCAGTGTATAGCTGCCCATTTTCTTCTGCCTTTTTAACATTTCAACTGTTTTTAGCCGTTATGAAGCCAATCATATCTCAGCCTACAAATTATACTTTTCAGCTTTAGCACGGACCTTCTCAGCATTCACACACATTTTCTTCAGAAAATGCTCTTTCTAGTTTGTCAAGGCTCAAATGCATCTGTTATTTTTCCTCAGGACACTGACATTTTGGCACCAGTGCTGGAAGGGGCGTCTGTGGCCATCCTCACCATCCTAGATGACGAAGCCGACATCTCACATGCTCGAGACCATGCAGTTGTTTTGGAAGCGGGCATCGTGCTGCATGAAATGGAAAACCTCTCCTCTGCGTTCGCCTACCTCTTTGGCCTTCTATATGCCCTCAATATAAATTACCCCAAACAGTTGAGGTATACATTTGAAGCCATCCAGACTATCTTTTTTGAGCTTGGTGGCTCTCGGTGCTCCCAGCGCACAAGATCTTTGAAAACAAAACTTTTATTTTGAATACACATTGTGTATGTGTATGTGTTTGAATACACATTGTGTATGTGTATGTGTTTAAATATACATATTGTGATATGTGTATGTGTTTAAATATACACATTGTTGTATGTGTATGTGTTTAAATATACACATTGTTGTATGTGTATGTGTTTAAATACACATTGTGTATGTGTATGTGTTTAAATATACACCTTGTTGTATGTGTATGTGTTTAAATATACACATTGTTGTATGTGTATGTGTTTAAATATACACATTGTTGTATGTGTATGTGTTTGAATATACACATTGTGTATGTGTATGTGTTTGAATACACATTGTTGTATGTGTATGCAAAAATGGTTAGTCATTCAATTTGATGTTGCGAACTAATTTGAGAAGAATGTTTTTTTACAAAGGCGCTTAACCCGCCTGTTCAAAATAAATAAAAAAATATAAAGAAATAAAGAAATATTTCAGATAACATTCAGCTGTACTGTGTTTTATTTATTATCTGTTTAGCATTTTATAATAATAAAATTACAGCAACATACATTTTTCTTGATTTATACAGATAAAATGTATGTTTATTCAACAAGAATATTTGTGTTTGGTGCATCTAGGAATATATGCCATTGAAGGGATAATTGTACGTTTATTCAACAAGAATACCTATGTTTAAAGGAGGTACAAATGCATGACATTGAGGGGCATAATTGTTTATTAATTCAACAAAAAAATCTGCGTTTGGTGAAGGTAGAAATACATGGCATTCAAGCAAGAATTTCTTTATTAGTCTCACATGATTATCCTAATTAGGTGAACAAGAAGATCCAAGTTGGCAGAACTCTTTGCAGAACTTGAAAACCTTAGTTAAGTCAACAACAGCAGGCAAAAGTTGAGAAAACTCAAAAATCTCTTGCATCATGTTGCCTTGATATTTTACGTTTTCTCAACTTTTTCTTTTTTACAGTGCATCTGCGTTGACTAAGAGTCTGTGCCAGTCACACTCCAGTGAAAGCATAAAACGAAGCTTAACTCACAGTTGCACAAAAACAAACTCCTTCCATTTCCCCTGACCTCCACCACAACCACTCCTGGGCGACACGCATGCGTCACAGCTTTGGATATACTTGTCTCATCGACGTCATGTTTGTCGGCAGCGTTTCTTGCCCTCGTCATCCTTCCCCAAAGTTTCCTGAAGTGACACTTCCCTCTCCTATCCCCTACATTCACCATTTCCTCTCTGTCTTTATTGTGACATCTCTCACTTCCTTTCACATAACACAAGCCATCCGATTTCTTTGCACCTTTGTCTCAGCGCCATCACTTTGCTGACTGTGCAGAGAGGCAAGCTATGTGCGAAAATTTACATCACTCGACAGTTTCCTTTTTCCTCTCTCCCACTTATAGCACTCCAGCACATTCACTCTGCATCCCAACCCCCTTCATTTCTTGCGTTTTTTTTTACCCGTCTTTCTCCTCATTTCCTCCTGATTCTGTCCTTTTACCTTTCTCCTCATCTCTCCCCATGTGTCTGTCAGGGCCTTGATTCTCTGTAACTACTGCCACTGAAGTGTGCATTTATTCCTGCAGGGAAAGCAAACAGGTACTTTAACATCTCCTGAAGTGTGTGTGTGTGTGTGTGTGTGTGTGTGTGTGTTTGTGTGTGTGTGTGTGTGTGTGTGTGTGTTTGTGTGTGTGTGTGTGTGTGTGTGTGTGTGTGTGTGTGCTTGTTTTTGTTATCTCTTTAGGATCTTTTTCTAGCATAAACATGTTAATGCTATTGGCGAGATGTGAATTATGGTTTGGTTAAGGTTGGGGTTAGTCTGAGTGGGTCATGGTTAAGGTAAGTGATAGGTTTTTTTTTAAGCTGCCAACAGAGAATGGAAGTCAATGCAAAGTCTTAATATGGATAGCTGCACGAACCTGTGTGTGTGTGTGTGTGTGTGTGTGTGTGTGTGTGTGTGTGTGTGTGTGTGTGTGTGTGTGTGTGTGTGTGTGTGTGTGTGTAAGTTTAGGCTTAGGTTTAGGTTAAGTTTAGGCAAAGGCAAGAAGTAACTACAGTAAGGTTAAAGTAAAACTCCAGGAAATCCAAGAGTGTGTTTTAGACAATTCTGTTCAAAAAAATCATCTACATCTTAGTCAAGCATTTATTTAAATCATCAATTTAATCACTTTCAATGTCTCTCTATACAACATCTGTGCATGGTAACTGTGGTATTATTAAGATAAGGGAAAGATCATGGCAACTGCAATTAACAACACAAAAGTCCAAACGTTTTGCTCCTTCCTATATCCATACTTTATAACACCAAACGTAAATAGAGAGGTGCTCATTGGGCTGCAAAAATCATACAATAAAAAATCTGAAGTAGCTTGAACGATGAATGGGGCTTTGGTGTGGGGGATTAAAGAACTGATTTCCCCTATGGAATGGCTCGTTCATGTGTAAAAGAAAATTAAGTCTCTGAAATGAGAAAATGCTAATGAATCCCAATGTGTTTTCAAACAAAACAAATCACAAGAAAAAGCAAGTGAGCAAATAGTAAAAAAGTTCAAATAAAAGGAGCAAACATGAGAAATTGGTAGAGTGAAAATCCTTTTGGAGTCGGTGGTGACACCTGGAACAAAAGACTTGAGATCGTCTTTGAGAACGCTGAACAGACCCACACTGATACTTCAATCATTAAAATGTGTTCATTGAGCCACCATGATATGCCTCAGGCAGGAAGTCCCCACTCCTGTTCACGCTCCAGCACACACATAAACAAAGAGCAGCGTGGTTTATTTGTCAGGAGCGGGAGAGAGAGCGGATCTAAATCAAGTCCCTGGACCCAGACAGAGAAATGTATCACCCAGAGCTTCATCCCGCTGCTGCTGATGGAGACTGGAGATACAGGAGGAAGTAATCGAGGCTCAACAGCTGATACGAGCGGTCTCTGGGGAGTCGGTCAAGAGGTGAAACTCTGCCTGTTTCAATCTTAAAGACACATAGTACAAGCTGTTTCTGGAGGAGGCCGGTTTTATGGTTCGCCGTTTTGAAAGAGAATTAGATAGATAGAAAGAATGAAAAGAACAAGGACGAGCAAAGTCGATATTTGACTATAAAGAACCTCGGGATGTTTATTTAAAAGCTAACAGAAACCCATCAGCTTCAAATCCCAAATATTGTGAGAAAGAAACTGTTAAATCTGGTAGAAAACTGTTCAACTTGTTAATGATTTTGATCAAAGTCTCAGTGAACAACCAAGAGAGAGAGTTTTATTTAAAAAGTATGATTCCGGGATCATCTGTGTCTGTGATACATCAAACATGTTAAATGCATTTGGCTGTAGCTCATTACTTTAATTTCAATACATTTCTCTAAGAAAGCTTTTACTTTGTAGGATTCAATTCCTGTGCTTTTAAAATGCACTTGCTGTTTTAAAACAGCAGAAAGAGAAATAAAAACAATAAAATACAATTTTTTTAGCTAACACCATTAGCAGAGGTAGTGATAATGTGTGACATCAAACGTCAGTGTCAAATGTTTCTCTTCATCTGTCGTCATCTCTTTTCGTCTGATCGCCACATCATTATACATTCGCTCTTCCTTTTCTCACATCCTCCTCTCCATGCCTCCTCTCCTCTCGTCTTCATCCCATTTTCCTCACACCTGCCAGCTCTCCCTCCCCCTCTGCTCTTTGCCTTCCTCTCTCCAACTGAGAGAGGGACTGAGTTAATGTGGCAACATGTGAGGAGCTCTGGACCACCCCCGCCAGACTGACAGAGACCACCTTTTCTAAAGACCTCATTAGACCTCACAGGAAAAAACACAAACACACACACATTCCTACTTCTATTTTAGTGAGGACACTCAGTGGCATAATTCATTCCATTCCCTAACCCCTTATCATAACTTTAACCATCACAATATATGCCTAACCCTAACCCTAACCTAACCAAAATCTAACTCTAACCCTAACCTAAACCTAGCTCTAGCCCTAACCCTAACCCTAACCTAAGTCTTAACCCACAAACAGTCCATTAAAGGTGGTACAGAAAGTGAGGACTGGCCAAGATGTCCTCACTCCGCAGGTTGTAGGCTCAAAATGGTCCACACAAAGATATCTGAGAGCACACACACACACACACACACACACACACACACACACACACAATCACACACATACACGGGTGAGCAAGACACGGACATGAAATGTAAAAACAAACACTGATACAGAGCTCCAGGCAAGAATGATGATGATGTTTTATTCACCTATGTATATGAGAGTGCTTTGTTTGTTTTTGCATGTGCTCTGCATGCATGTGTGCTCTTCTTTTTTTTCAACCTCTGTGTGCATTATTGTGTGTCTTTTTTCATAGAATACCTTCACACCCTTGGCCCGACAGATGCTGTTGCGCTGCGCTTCTTGCTCGCGTACTCGTGGCCTTCAGCCCACTCATAGACAAACACAACCACGATATGCTGCACAATCACACACACATACGCACACACACACACACAAACACACACCCACACCTCATTTGTGCCTCATAATTCATACAGCCGTAGCCAGAGGGAAGGACTGGGGAACGAGGAGGATGAGGAAGGGAAAGAAAGGGATAATACCAAAGAGAAAACGGAGTGAGGTGATTAAAAACAGACATATTTACCGATACTGATCTGCCCTCCTTCCTTCTTTCCCTCTTCTCCTCTTTCCCTCCTCTCTCTCTCTTTTCCACGCTGTCTGTCTGAGTTGTGGTGTCAGATCCCTCATCCATATTCAGCGCTGAGGCCATCTGTGTGCCTCCAATATGCATGGACCAGCCTGCCGGAGTCTCACTGCCAAGCTCAACGTTATTTTGTCGTTTTTAGTTTAAGCACGGCCCGTTTGCTTCCGTCCATTCATTTTGCAATGGATGTCACATTTAATTACTCGTATTTGTTTCGCTTTTTGACGGCTGACGTAGACACTCTTAAACAAGATGTGACAAAAAAGTCCTTAGGGGGACGTGTACTAGACGCTTGTGTCGGGAGGTTGTGTTACAGTGATGGGTGTAAAGTTTTCTCCACATCCTGTATCACCCTGCAGCATCTCTTCTTCAGTCAGAGACATATTCCTTGGTATGGTGAGATGTTGGTGAATGACTGCATCGAGCAAACATAAAAAATACTGGAGCTGAGAAGCTGTTAGAAATTGCAGCTTTATTGTGAACAGGAATGTTGTAAGCTGGCCGGTTGTGAGGATTGTGGAAGAGGTTTGTGTAGAAATAATGGAATAAATGGGATTCAGCTCATTTAATGAGTGATCGAGAGACTGGAAACCGGCAGCATTAAATCACTCAGCAAACCACTATAATAGCCCGCCTTCACTCTCCTCATTGGCATCAGACAATAAAGACACATGCACACACATACACATACATCCTGCAGAGTAGCAGCAGAACAGATGCCTGAGTGCAGGAGCTCATGGGAATATGTGTGCTATTTTCAAAAAAATCTGGGAAGTAAAAGAGCATTTCCTTTTGATCCTCTGTCTTTTTTTCCCATCCCACTGTCTCCTCCATCCATCTCTGGATTTGCAGTTTTTTTCCACCCTGTAAAACTCTTTTCATGCCCTCTAACTTTTCACTCCGTCCTCCTCCCTCTTTCGCTTATTTATCCCTCGATTTCTCTCCGTCTCTCTGCCAGTTCATCATGTACCCACTCTTCTTGTTATGAAGCCAATTAGTGTAACTGAAATAGTTTCCATGGCGACAGAGGTGCTAATAATAACAGACACCCCCACAGCAAGGGCTGGTGAAGAACAGGCACATGCACGCATGGACATGTGAAGACACACACACACACACACACACATACACACACACACACACACACACACACACACACACACACACACACTAACACACACACAGACATACAAACGCAGTGTGAAAACGTATACAATCTAACAAAGACAAGCTCTTCACTAATTGAGTGTATTTGCTATATCAGCTATATATACAGTTCTGTAAGATGAATCAATGAAGAAATATACATACTGTATATTTATGTATGTATAAACTGTCAATATATGTATGTATATACAGTATATATATATATTCATACACATTTAGTATAAGGATCAGCACACTTTGCAGTTTGTACACACAGTGACATAGTCAGTTTGATCTGTGATGCTGAGTTGACAACATGTTCATAATGAGAATATATCCTCTGATCAGAGCCCGTTAATTTAATTAAGTGAAAACCCTCACGGAGCAAGGCTTGATTCATTAGCTCCGCTGTTAACTGTTCTGTTTTTAAAGCTGCAACGCATCAAGCTGAAGTCAGAGAATGACTGCCGACATGGACCGATCACGTAGCTTCACATATTCTGCACTTTACACACTGAAAAGGATTCCTGAATTCTGGATGACTGTTTACACATCCAGTGAAAAGAAATCTACTTGTCAATAGTCCAAACTCCAAAGGTGCATTGAGCAGACGAGCAAAACAAACTATCCAACTGATTTCATGCCACAGTTAATCTCATTAGGCCGTGTGGTAACGCTCACAGTGCAAACTGAATCTGATGTCTGGTACTGTCAAGTTTTACTTTGCTCTGCGTTTTTTCTTGTGGCTCTCTGAATGTAAAGAAACAAACGAATGACAAAAAAATAACCAGAAACATATCACTGAGTTTAAATCAGACACACACACACATACACACAAATGCAGGTGAACGCAATCTGTCAGCATGGTGTTTCATTTTAAAAGTCAAAATACTGATAAGAGACAGTCCTTCTGAATCCCCCTAAATCTCAGAAGCAGAAAAAATGTCGGTCATGCTCCACTTCCTTTCTGAGAGCCTTTGAGTCAATTTAACATTTAATTAAGAGCAGAACAACAAACACGCTGTTGAACATGGAATTAAATGAGAAGTTAATAACAAGTGTGTCAGTTTTTTTAATACCACATCTACTTCAGGCTCTCGTCCCCACCTCTGAACTCTTTTATTTTCAGAGCTGTTTCTAGTGAGGAGATCTGTACGGCTCTAAAAGCTATTGATCGAAGAAAATCACCTGGGCCTGTCGGCTTGGAACCCAATCTTTTAAAGGTTGAAGCTTATTATATCGCTGAGCCCATTGCTAATATTTTTTCATCTTAAGACCACTTTCAAACAGGACACAGGTCAAAATGCCTATGAACTCCTGCTATTATTAAACTCGGGCATTCATCACATTCACTGCACGCGACCGCCACCTTATTTCCAATACGCCTGATCCTTGACAGGATTCTCAAATAGAAAATTAGCTCCTAATTGAAGTTGATTGAAAATAAATTTCTAATTTAGCATGGAACTCGGGTCACAGCTAAACTGTTGCAGCCAATGTAAGGTGCTATGACTGATATAAGCAATAATGGGAGCCTGTTCTCTCTGTGTTATAATAATAGGTGTTTCATTTAGCAATTTGTAATAGTTGGGATGGGTAATAAAACACTGTCAATTATTGAAATATGATTTTCATCATTATCAATACAACAAAAGTTCAGTTATTATTGAAACTTGTGCATTGTGCAAGCACATTGAGGAGGCCTAGCATATGATGAATTGGCCAAAACATCATAAATGTTCATATCAGTCGATATCGATAATGAAAGCAGGGATAAATAAATATCAAGTTATTTCTCTTGAGTTTATGGACTGATATTTGCTGCGTATAGGAACGTTTCTAGCAATTCTGTGTTACACATCCTCATTATGTTTGCACAATGCATAATTATTATATCAATATAGACTTTTGTTGTATTGCTATTGATAAAAATATACTGCAAGAGCACATAACTGATCTGTGGAATAAAATTGTCTTTTAACCAATACGATGAAATAAAATAAAATACAAATCAATAACATTATCAATATTGACATAAATTTGTTATCTTGATATAATTTTTGGCCATATTGTCCAGGTCTACTTTAAGTTTGCACGGTGTCAAACTTAATGTTTTCTCCTCCACTGTATCCTCTCTTTGAAGAAGCAACTACTTTAAAATAATGTATGCTCGACAAAAACAGCCATTCAATGGAGAGGTGAGAGAAAATGCAAGAGGAATGGCGCTGAGGGACCAACGGAAGAACAGAGAGAAGAAAAGTGCTCAGGAAGAAAGACAGGAACCGATAAAGGAAAATGCATGAGGTGAGAGGCCAAGAGCCATTTATTGTGCTTCAATGCCGCGGATAAATACCAACACCAACAAACACTGGCTTTAAATCTGTGACTTGAAGGTGGGTATATAGTGAGAGTGGGGGAGACAAAAGAGAGGACCAGCCTCTTGAGGGGCAGGTGACGCACAAAGCAGATAAGATTCAGAGTGACAGAGCAGCAAATAGACGTCCCTCTCACCTCTAAACTCCACTCATTCCTACAGTGTTCAGGGACAGACCAACAAAAGCTTCCCTGGCCACAGATTTGACTTGCAAAGTTTGTTAGGAGTTCACTGCCTCTTAAGTCAACACACCAGACAAGCTTAGAGCGAGCTGGTAAGTGCACAAATGGTTGTATTTCTTCTTTACACCACTGGTATTTATTTGTTATTCAAACCATTTCTTTATAAATACCACATTATTTCTTTGAGTTAACATCAGACCTGCAGGTGTCAGAAACAAACATCTGACAGTGAGGCTTTTTCTCACAGGGTCAATGTATTATTGAGGAGAGAACACATTATGCCCGCAGCCATCGCATAGTTCCTCACTTCCCCCAGTATGATAATGGAGCTGCTGTGGTGACAGTTTGAGGAAATTAGTCCCCCGACGGCTCCCCAGGAACCGGAGCTGAGGCACAAAGTAAAAACTGCTTGACTACAACGAACAAACTTAATTTTCCTGTGACTGGTTCTGTAGCTGCCTCGTCAGTTTCAAGAAGTCAGGTTGCAGAGGTTAAAGACACTTAAAGGCCACATGAACTGACAAACACATTTATCTCTGTGTTAATTCATTTATCTCCTGTTATATGTCAAACTCGAAGAGCAATCAGAGAGTGAACATCTGCACCAAAGCCAGCGTCGTTTGTCCCCATGTCAAAGCGTTTACTATTACTTATCTGCTCTGTGGTGGCCCGACATATTCTAATTTGTCCTGCCACAGATTCATAATAAACTAAAAACCCTTTTTTTACACTTCCCTGACCCACACTGCATCCTTCCACCATGTTTGGTGGTAATCTGTCCGGTAGCTCTTGTGTAATCCTCCTAACTAACAGACAGGCAGACAAAATGACATAACTCGCTAAGGCTAATGCCCTATCTGCTTAATATAGTGGATAAAAAATATGCCCATTTATCTAGATCCCCTCCAAAATGTATTGGATTCTTCATTTGGGTCATGCCCCGCCCCTCCACTTTATTTTTTTTATCAAGATCCATAAATTGATCCCTGTGAAAATCGGTGAGAAAGCCATATATATATATGAAAGATCCACTGCGCCAGTGAGTTTAATTTCATGGATTCTCTCTTGGCCCATGTTCTTTTTTTGTTTTGTGGAAATTTGTTCAGTAGTTTTTGAGTAATCAGTCTGACAATCCAACAAACCAACACACGAACAGGGTCGAAATTACAACTTCCTTGGTAAAAAAATTAAATAATACTATCGTAGAATTTTAACATCAAATGTTCTGTCTTTTCTCTTCCTGTGAAATGACAACAAGACGTTCCTCGGCGACAGAGAGCAGGCTGCTGTCACGGCTTTTCATGTTCAGCTGCTGGCTACTGTCAACGTGTCTGACGGCCTGATGCACATTCATGATGCACAACTATCTAAAAAAATAGACCCCGGCCCCTTACCAGTGACATCTTGCAAGTTCGAAAATTATAAAAAATAACAATATGAGTGCTTATGCAACTTTTGATTCCATACATGAAGTTGCTGATTTGCAGGTGGTTCTGTTGTATAAATGTGTGCAGATAATTAATTAATGATTAATGTCGAAAAACAATGGATTCAAATATCAATGAAACTTTCAAAACAGATTAAAGAATCAAAATAATTACTCCAACTCTGTGCTTATATTGTGCTTATATGTTCCCCTCAACTTAATAAATCTGCATGCGGCTTAAAAGGGGGGGGGGGGGGGTGCACATTGACGATGTGATTCAGACTCAGTTTCAAAACATAATCAGACTAAAATCCATGTTTCCTGGACCGTGAAAATTCTTTCATTTTATTAAATCAAGAATCTTCACATAGGAAATGATTATATGGCGCGTCTCTGCTGAGCGCCGTGTGTGAAGGTCTGTACTGTGAATGTAGCCTGTATTTTTTTAATTTCAAATGAATTCAGCTATATTTGTATAGCAGCCAATCACGGCACATTTTTTTCCTTCCTCTCTTTTGCCTCCTACAATAAAGGCTTCTGTCTCTCCTGGATACTCATATTCATCTACGGTGAATGTCACCTCCTCCATTGACTCTTTTTACCCTCAGTTTTGACACCTTCTCTCTGGCGGCCTTCATGTCATCCGTGTTGATGTTAATTTGCTGGTGAAAGAAAAAGGGGGAGACGTTTTTTTAGCGCGGGGGAGGCTCTAACCCGTGTGCTGCCTCCCAGAAGGAAAGGCAGCTTTTGCCACTGGACCAGCTGTAAGGATGGAAGTGTCCCGGTGTCAAAAGACTGTAAAGACGAGAAGTCATTAGCACAATGTGGAAAAACACACGGAGACAAAAGCATCCGCAGTAAAACACTTATTTCTTTATTTACGACATTATGTTTAACATCTTGTTGTATTTTTCCTCTCTCTCTCTCTCTCTCTCTCAATTGTGCAGCAAAAAACTCAGTCAACACAGCGAGCGATTGTTTGTGTACTTGTATTTCCCCCGACTCCTTACGTTAGCATGCTAAGCTACATGTCCACTAGAGGGCAGTGCAAAGTCGAGAGTTGCCGTCAACACAGACGTGGCGTCGGTGGAGGAGGTTGTGATAATTTCCGTCCGAAGAAAACTGTTAAAGTGTCTGTATGTCCCTGTGACCAGGCAGAGTAGCATCATAGACGTCGGTAGTTTCTCACCAAACTAGTAAAGTCTCGCCCCTAAAACAGATCCGCCATTGTTGAAATGTCCAGTGGCACTGCTCTGTTTTGTAATGTATCCGCTAGCTTTCAGAGGACTTGCCCAAATATGGACCTAATGAACGGAGAGTATAAAAATGGGGGGCGCAATCAGTTTTATGAAAATACCAACATGTGCATTTGCATAGTACAGCTTGTGCGAGCCTTCGTGCCACACAGCAGACGGTTAAACTTTTATAATAGTCAGAACTTTCTGAACTCGCACAGAAAAACAGACCCGCACACCTACACACAAGGCGACGCAATCAGCTCATTTTTCCACACAAAACGTCCTCTCTGTATATATGAGCAGGATGCGCGGCTGCATATACTGTTCGCATGAGTGTGTGAGTGAGTGAGTGGGCGAGTATGTGATCTTTGACATGAGGGAATGAAAAGAATCTCATAAAGAAAAAGTGGTTGCTTTCAGATAAAGAGCGAGAAGGAGAAATGGCGACGCTGATTGCTGGATGTCAGGAGGAAGAAGAGAGATGGAGATGAAGGATCATGTTGAGAGGAATTGCCTCAGGCGCAGGATCAAGCAAACAGACTTTTGTATTGTGTGTGAGGTTGTGAGCTGTACAGCAGCGCATTACCAGCTACTGTACACTTTAATTATTGAACAGCATTTTTCATCTCCCGCTGAATTACATGTCATTGTTTCTGGTGCGGCAACGTAATTTACTCAACCTGACTCTACAAGTCTGTGCTGCTGCCAAACGCACGCGCACGCACCAACACGCACGCACACAAGCACACAACCACACACACACCTTCCTGCTCCCCCCTTCCTTCCCTCTCTGATTTAAGTCTCCCCCTCGATGATAGAAAAGCATAATTTTTGAAATAAATCATCCCATCTGACAGATATAATACATGCCTACTTTGATTTGTAATTAATTTCTAGGATGGAAAAAAACCCACTTTGAGTCTTCATCAGAGCCTTTGGCTGAATAATCTCCTCACCCGCTGATGTGAGGGCGGTGGAGGAATGGGGAAAAGAGGAATTGGCCACTGTGGACAATTATTCAACGCTGACGTCTGTTATTCTGGTCTCAATACGGCGGCTGCCCGACAATTTCTGCTTCCTGTCTTACATAACACATCTTCGCTTCTCTTCCCGCCACATCAACACGTCTAAGTGTTAGTTGCCACGGTGAGGAACAGCATTGTGGAAGAACAACAATCTGACCATGTACTGCGCTTCATTTTTCCTTCTCTCTGTCTCTTCATCACCTCACCCAGCTGACTTATTTTCTACATATGTCTTTTTGCTCTGTGTTTCTTAAATAATTGCACAATTTATTTATTTTTCAGTTTTGTCCTCCACACCTCTCCCACCCACTCTTGCCTCAATTTCTCTCTCTCTCTGTTTCCTCCCGTGTGTGTCCAGGATGTTAAAGTTAATGACGCAGGAATGGTGTGTCTTTCTTTGTGTGCATGTCTCTATGTGTTTGTTAAATGGCAGAGCTATTTTAATGATTTCTGTGATATGGCTGAAGGGGTCTAAAGGCTAATGAAGACACTGCTCTGTTCTGGTCGTTAGAAGGGGACCATATCTCTGTGTGTGTGCTGTAAATTGGTACTGGTCCACGGGGGTCCAACAATGACACTAACTATAATGCACGGCCTTACACACACAAGCACACACGCACGCACACACAAACACACACACACACACACAGATTCAATCTGAACGTTAAGCCTGAAAATATGTAATGGCAACAACGTTCTGAAGAATTGATTCATTATCACTTTTTAAGTGGATAAGATTTGCTTATTTATTAGTTATTCATCCGCCGTTGCTTTTCTCTGTTTATTGGTCTGCATGTTTGTCAGCAAGATTACAGAAAACTTACTGGGAGGATGGGACACGGGCCAAGAAAGAACCCATTAAATGTTGGCATGGATCCATGCAAAGGGGCAGATCCAGGAATTTTTCAGCTCTTTCTTTAAGACTCAGATAGCGATGATTTCTCAGTGAGAGATTCATGGATCTTGATCAAACAAATTAGACATACTTAGGAGACTGATATTTATGAGTGTGTGCAATTTGGAGCGGACCCAAATACAAAAACAAACCTGAAGGGCTTAAATGTAGTTTCATAGGCTTTTACATTTTTCAGCTGCTGCACACTGATAAAGACATCAGGAAGAAGTAACTCCACTTGTCACTCTCTTTTAGCTCTGTTTGGTTTCTACCAACCTGAGGGAAATATCTGTCTCTTTGGCTGCAAAACGCTGGACTGTTTCCAAGCTGATCTGTATAACCGTTACAGTCTGATCTTTGGTGCTGTACTATATAAAAAAGTATTTTGCTGCAAACAGCTTAATCTCTGCTATGCTATGAAGGTAAAGCTCTCTAAAGCCGAGGGGAGCGGAAGTTTTGAGAAATAAAGTCAAATCTCACACTGTTTCTGCGTTATTTAAATTAGATCAACAGTTAAAAAAAAACATTGATTATAGCTGCTTTAGTGTTCCCTAAGCTGTTGACACAGATTTGAAACTTTTCATTCATATGCCGGGACCACAGGTGCAAGAGGACAATATTCATTAAATTTCAGTCAACGTAAAATAAGGTGAACTCAGACAGTTGTATTTTCCATCTACACCAGCAGCATAATAAACTGCTATTGACATATACATGTTCACCTATTAGGCAATGCAGTGTGTGACAGGCATAAAACTAATCCGATATATATTTGAGATGAAGATAAAGAAGCATGGTAACTTGATTTTGGTGATTTCAGACTGAGGACATATTATACGGGGAACAAGTCTGACTCTAGAATCAAGCTACTGAAATAGAAAGTGATTAAACATTTTATCTGCAGTCTGCACTTCTGTGCCTTATACGATATATATTGTTGCATATCTGGCCTGAAGCAGATTGGCTCCAAGTTTCCACATAATTGTGCAATAACTTGCCCTCAGACTGTACAGCTCTGAGTGGAGCATAGTAATGAATTTTCAACTTAGAGAAAAAGAATATGATGTTAATGCTAATTTCACTAGAATGGCACTTAGCAGAGCGCATACCTCTGCCAAGGCCAAACAACCCTTCACATGACTGTTAGGTTCTTAAAATGAGAATAAAGAAGAAAAAGGAAAGTGGTCTGATACCTTCAATTATTTATTTGTCATAAAACATAGTTTAAGAAATCCTGGATCCGCCCCCTTACCCAAGTTTAATGAGTACTTCTCAGACCAAAGATACTTCCCACCGAGCTTGATTCAAATTAGGAGTGATAGTTTTTATGTAACACTGTCGACAGACAAACCAACAAACTAGAAGGGCACTTAAAGAGCTCATACACTTTGAGTAAGTTCAATTTAAAGGGTTCTTCCCTGACCCATAGAGCATCCCACCACCAAGTTCTGTGTAAATCTGTCCTATAGTTTTTGCGTAATCCTGCTAAAAAAAAAAAAAAAAGAGAACATGACAAACACAAAGCCTCCATGACGGATGTAAACGCAGATGTTCTTCTTTGGCCTTGAAAACAGTGAGTGAATATTGTCTCTTTCTTTCTTCTTTTTACCTAAACTTTGAATATTTGGATCAACAAAAATGGCAGAAAAATCTTCCATCCGCAAATTCAACATCAAATTATTTTTAGAAATATTTCACTTTGAAAAACATGCTTCAGGAACATTTTCAGCCCAAAATATAGATGTGGGTTTTATTCCCTTCGGTAATCAGCAAGTAAATACTCAACTATAATGATCCAATGATTTCTTTGAATGAATTCTTCTTCTTATAAGCTCAAGATTACTTTCCATCAAGACACTCAAGCCTTTTTACCATGAGAGCCATTCAGTAAAATGAAACCGCTCAAGAGCTGCAGCTTTCCTGCTGGATTTTAATAGAATCATCCTTGATGACCAGACTGTGCATCACACATACAGACCCTGGTCTTCTTGATAGCAGGGGGGAAATTGATACAGTGAATAGAGCTTGACCCACATGGTTTGTTTATTCAGCTGCTGGACTGTGTGTTTGCTGGTTGTGATTACAGAATTACTGTCCTGGATTATTGAAGCCAATATGCTGACATCAATTGAGTCATCAAATTTCAAAGGCGACAACCACAGCTCATTTTGATTTGATTTTAACAATCCATTGGATTTGTTATATACCTCCAGCGAGAAGGTTATGTTTTCACCCCTGCCTGATGGTAGTTGGCTGGATTGTCAGCAGGATTATACAAAAATTCCTTTGTGGAAGGATGGAACATGGGCCAAAAAATAACCTTTTCATTTTGGGACAGATCCAGACAAAGGGGCATAGTTTTCAACACTTTGTAGGGGGCCGGTACCTGTGCGGGAATTGAGTCCAGGCCCCCCCCCCGATACATATTAGGATCTAGATTTAAAAGGGTTTGGTGCAGGTAAACACTCGACTGAGTGCCATTGCCGTTTTCTCTGCCAAGGAGGTTATCTGTTTGTTCATTACTTAACAGGATTAACAACAACTACTCAACAGATTACCACAAAACTCCAGGAGACAGGTCATTTTTCAACATTTTCATTGATTTCTCAGTGAATAATTAATGGATCTTGATGGGGGGGCAAACCGCATTGTTTAGGAGACTTATATCTGGGATTCTTTGCAATTGGGTGCAGAGTCAAATAAAAATCAGCATCTTGTGAATTTTGGTGAGGATCCGAATAAGGGTGTGCATCCAAGATTCAACAGCTGGAGAATGATCTTGTCAGTGTTTAAACTATGTGACACCGACATATGTTTCTACACCGTCTCAAACCTGTTGTTTGTCATTTCTATTGTGCCGTTGCTTCTCACATCGGCCTGGACGTCTGTCTCTCTGTTGTTTCAGGGTTCCTAAGCTAATTCTGACAACCAAGAGTGAAGTCAGCCTCTGAGTCTTATCTGCAAAGTGTATCGTGTGTGTGCAAAGGGTGACAGAGATCTTATATGAGGTAATCTGAGAGGAATATGTCACCCATCAAAGCTCACTGATCTCCTCCATTCTCTAGCAACATCTGGCAGTATCACCAGTACTTTTGCTCACATCATTTCACAACTCGAAAAAGACTGTTGATGGTTTACTGTTAAATATTGTTCAGGAATAAATAGATGTTAGTCTTTCTTTGTTTTGTTGATTTTAACTTAATTCAGCCTTGACTATCTAGTTAGAGTTCTAAGAGGATGTCACAAGTTTTTAAACCTATCAAACTTAACAGAATTCCCAGCATGCATTCAGAGTGAAAACTCTTAAGAGAATCTCCCTTCCCCCAAAGATTAATTTCTGTGAAATGTATCTTCAAACTGAGAAAACACATCACATAGTCTTAGATACATAAACTTTAAACTCAGTTGTAAATGTGGATTTTATTTATTGGTAAAATATACTGTAGAACTGCTCTACTATGCTTTTTAAAGTTCCTCTTACTTTCATTTTTATTTTCCTGTTTTATTGCTATCTTGCTATAATAAGAGGTTTTGACAACTGCATCAAAACCAACCCCTTGTACACATCTACTCAGGGAGTCAGTTTTGATTCCTATTCTAAGCAAACTGCCTCTTATGATACAATTTGCTCGATTATTACACTTCATATGTATACTGAGTGCTACCTTACAAAATCGAGTCTTGGGCTCAGAAAGCAGGAAATAACAGAAGGAGAAAGAAATCATACTTTGAAATCCTATTTTCATGCACACAGTGTAGTTATCTACACTAACAGTTTTCTCTAATAAAAACAGTTCTCGCATATTCAAATTCTCAGCTGGAACATTATTCCATCACAGCTCTTACTCACCCAGCGGCAGTGTGCTGCGTTCCAGCCCATTGCCACCTCTGACACCAGTTGATAAAACAGCTGTTGCACCACTGTGATTAAAGTCGACCATTAAACTGTTCGAAGCAAACAAAGCTGCATGTTCTGGTTCTGCAGACGAGATTGCATTGATGCTGACAGGTGAAAATAGCCTGTGTTCACTGAGTTTCCAGTGGAGCTAAAAACAGTTTACACCTGTCTTATATGTGCCGCTAAAAGCTTTTGTGATTGGTAGATGTTGTCTCTCATTGGAGAAAGAAAACGGATGCGGAGGGAAGCAGAATATAACAGTCACTATGGGAGGCAGTAATGCATCTAACATCATTTAGGTGAGGACTTGAAGCAGAAACTGTCACCGAAGAGGACTTTGGAGTTTAGTGTTCGTGTGGAACTCATCAGACAAGCTGAACTCAAACGATGTGGAACACGCCACGGTGGGCAGGCATTAACAAAAACAAGGATTTAAAAAAACGAGAGTGCATTCAATTTATCAGAGGCTTTAATGCACTTGAATGCACCCGAGATGAATGGCGGTGCTGGGGAAAGAGGGTTTTTTTAAGATAAGAGAGAAAAGCAAAGTGGAGCAAGAGAGAATGATGGAGAGGATCAGATTTAGAGATTGATAGAGAAAGGAGAGAGACAAACGCAGAGAGAGAGAGTAGGAAGAAAACTGAAGGGAGAAAGAGAGAGAAAGTGGTGTGACTGTAAAGGGGGGAAGGGAGGGAGGGGAAGAAACAAAGAGGAGATGAAACATTGACGCACAAAGATGAGTGAAAGACAGAAGAGGAAGATGAGCAGGAAAAGAGAGAAAAAAGAGGGAGAATGAGGAAAAGTATTGAGGTCGATCACACGTAAGGAAGTAGACGGAGGAGAAAATATGAAAAAGAAAGAGAGTCAGTGAGTCAGAGGGACGAGAAAGCGTGGAACCGGGGTGACGGACGTAGAGACAGCAGGAGGAGGTAAAGAGATGACTGAGGAGGGGGACAGCGATCCTGATAGATGAGTAATGTCAGGTTCATTTCCCGAGGACCAGAACAAGACAATGCCCATTTGATAACTGTCACACACACAAACACACACGCACAAACACAAACACACTGTAAGTGCACTGGGCATTAGGTGTGTTGTCTTGATAAAATATTTTAGAGGCACAGAGTGTGGTTAGAATAGATAACATGTCATCTCTCTCCCATCTGATTTAATGGAACAGGCCTGTTGATTAGCATGCTGTCATACACTGTTTGTGTGTGTGTCTGTCCATGTTTGTTTGTCTCTTTATGTGTGTGTGTGTGTGTGTGTGTGTGTGTGTCTGCTCACCATACTTGGCCCAGGTGCCACCAAATTCAAAATGCATTTGATTATGGGCAGAAATGAGATTTTCTCAGCATAGTAATGAGGGGCCCTAACAAAATATCATAATAAAAGGTGGTAATGTGATCATGATTATTATATTACAGGACATTTCTGTTTGCTTTGTCTGCACCCTCCTTTTTTAAAATTATGATCTATGTACCCAGCTGCTGCCCGACAGTCTGTCTGTCTGCCTGTCTCTCTTCCTGTCTCTCTCTCTTCCTGCCTAAATGTGACCGTTACGTGACTCGCAACTGTCCTTAAGCTGCTTCTCTAGGGAGCAATTCAATTGGTGGCATAATCAATGGCCACCTGGCTTCTATTGGCTAATCGATGCCTGGGTAAACATTAAGATTAGCTCTTTAGAGGAGGCGGATAATTGACTGTAAATGCTTGACAGACAAGTGACGCATACTGTAAGTGCATGCAGGGGAAAAGGACAAGGAGACAAATGGACACAGAGCAGCAGATGGAGAGGAACAGGCTGAGATTGAGGAAGTGAAAGGGGGGGGAGGAGTCAGGAAGAAAGAGAATAATGGTTAAAGAAAACAATACAGATCATCGATCCGGGGATCATGGGTCGGCTCAGTGACCTTTGCTTAATTGGCTCTTTAGTTAATTAACCTTACCTAACACTTTGGAGTAACATCCTGCTGAACATGTGGGAGACAATCAGCAGCTGATGCTAGGTGTGAGTTCACATTGCAAATATTCAATCCTGTTCTATCCAAACCAAAGACCTGCTGCTTCCTCTGCCGTTAACATAAGATACAGCAAGACAAGCAAGAAAGATAATCTCAACACACTATTTCAAAAGATATGTTTGCCAAGGAAAAAGCTTCAAGTGACTTGAACGACATGAGATATTTACTTAATTAGGATTTTAAACAAACCACAATCTCTTACTAATCCCAACCAAAGTGCTTTGGTTTCCTAAATTAAAACACATGGCAGCGTCTATTCCCATGTGCTTATTCATTTTAAATTCAATTATTATTTTTTTATATTTATTTTTTATATGAAAACACATGCAGGACTCAGGATGTGAACTGTTGTACCTTTGTTCATCATCCAGCTCAAACACCTCACGACATGTGGCACATTAGTGATAAAACCATCAGGCAGCAATATCGTAGTATTTTTTTTTAAAAATTGATGAAACCAAGTATAAATAATACACTGAAGCGATAATTGCTGCAGCAATTATTGGTAAATGACCTCAATTAGTAACACTCAAATGAAATATTTTTGTTCAAATTAAATTGATATTAACACAGTGACATTTTTTAAAATGTATTTCTTTTTTTGATTTTAACCTAATGTAGTATGGAATTTTTAGGTTTGTAAATTGGTGTTTATATAAAATTGAGTCCGGACTTTCTCTGCCGTTTGTCTCATTATTCTACTGTAGAGATTACTTGTTTTTATTTAGAGCTCGTTGACACCAACATCACCAAAAGCTCTTGAATCTTTTTGTCCTTTATTGACATCTTTGTTAGCGTCTTCTACATGCATGGCAACTCTTTTTCATTCTGAGTTATCTGTATTCATTTTTTTTCTTTCGTTTAGCATCCTTCACGTGTTAGAAATGTCATCAGCACGCCTACTCGCTCGCTGTGAATCCCCTGGACATTATCCTGCTGCTTTCACACGTGGGCTCACTTGAAGATTATCCAGAGTTTCTAGGGGGGCGGCGGGAGAAGCTCTGAGGAAAGTCTGGACCCTCTGACTGTGACTTTTGCTTTCTCACATCCAACCCCTCCGGATACATTTCAGGAGATTAGCCAGAGTTCAGTGCACGTCTGAAAGTGACTCTATAGTCTGGAATTGTACTAACCATAAACAGTATTTAAGATCATATCTATAACATCCATTCTTAATGACAAAAATGTGCAGGAGCAAAAAAATGTTTCACCCCTTGACATAAACACATCAGTGACATTTTTTTTGTCCCAGGTTTTTTTCCGTCTCTCAGATTTGAGGAAAAAGTCACAAAATGTTCTGGGGAGAAATCCATGGCAGAGGAGGAAGCTCTATACTCCAACTTTCGCAATACTGCTGCAAGACATACGACTGTTTGCTGAGTAAGGGGTTTGTCACTCACTTCTTCAACCAACATGCTCTTTTTATCACATTTCCAAGACAGCTGTCACCATGCCCTCTGTCTGTTTGAGAAAAGGGAAAAACTGCAGAAAGCTGCGTGTGCAGGTGAGGGAGGTAAATCGTGGTGCAGGGGTAAGAATGGAGAACAATGCACTTGACGATAAAGTGAATCTGCCAGGAAAAGTTAATTACAGCACTTAATCAGACACGATCCCTTCAATTCTTAAGATATCACACCAATGAAACACTCTATTGTAAACGCTTTATTATGTAAGGTGACCTGAGACAATGTATCATGTGATTTAGTGCTTAATTGTTAAACAGTGTGAATATTCAAATGTTCCTATAGCCAAAAATAGGTGGACTGGTGTGTATGTTCTTTAGAGACATTTCATATGTATTCCTATTACTGTTAGCCTTGTTTCTTCAAAAGGCTTTTCAAACTAATTCCAATAGACAATTTGCATTGTTTACAATCCCAATGTGAGTTTTGTTTCCATGTTTGTATGAGCAGCAGCAGCTATAAATAATCTAGAGAAGCTGAGATGTTGTTATATGGTGTGAGTTCAAAATGGAGACACGGCGGCAGAAACACTTAAGGGAAATAAAGGTGTGAACAACAGGAAATACAGTAAAAGCTTTCAATCAACAAAGTAGAAAGTGGAGTAGTGGGGCAGCAAATACTGGGACGTACTGTCATTCAATATACTGCAGGCTCATAAAATATTCCTGGGGTTGGTCCAAATTTTCTAACGGCTGTGTGATGTAGTACAGTTTTTGAAAGTACAGGGTGTTTTACCTCCAAACATTTAAATTAAATCTTTAATTGTACAATAAAACAAAAAAGGGTCAAAAGGATAAGTGGAAGTACAACGTGTACGATCTGGGAGGTAAAGTTTTACAGTGTGATCAATGAAAACTCAAAGATTACTGAAATTTGATTCAATAATAATAATAAATGAAATTAACATTTTGACCCATTTAGGTACAACAGAAGCTACAGTGCAGCTGCAAAGCCTTGGACGACATGACCATGATGCTGGGTTTTATAAAGTAGCGTGCAATTGTATACATATAAATTGATGACTAAAAGTATTCTACTGAAAATGATGAATCGTTCGGAGCAGCAGGGACAATATTGAGTTGGCTGCATCATCGAGTCAGCGGAGGAGATAATACACCACTGTTCAGTTTCAAAGACTCCATTGTTTTATCTTTCAGGGCACTGGGAGTGTGCTCTTTTTTGCTTGTATTTCACCTGCTGACTTGCTAAAATTGAATTCTCATCTTGTCCCTTATCTGTATTTTGCACTCGAGGACAGAGGAACTTTACACCCATTCATCGATGGGCTCAGCAAACACACTGTTACTGATATAAAATGGATTTTGTTGGGCAAAGGTCCACGTACACATTTGTAGTCTACAAATGTCTTTAATACGTTAGAATTCAATCCTTTACTTTGCTTCAACAAACGACAGGACAGTCTAACAAGGGGCAATTATTTTCATAGAAAGTATAGTTTTCATACATATTTCAGTCCATTAAACCACATAACAATCTTATTCAATTGTTTCGATAGCAGAAATGTCTACTGCTGTCAGACAAGATGCTGTAAAAACTAGACGGTTAGATGTGTTAAACCAATCAGCTCGTGCACATTCCAAGATATTTCCCTCAGTATTCAATTCTTCACAGAGTGAATAATTTCATTGCGCAGACAAATATTGTGACTCGATGCCTCTAGCCAAACATAAACACCCAAATATCTCGTCTATAAAACATCAGAGAGCAATTTAATGGAAATCCATTCATTCATGACAGTAAAATCTATATGAGAGTTAAAGCCTTTACAGAAATTCTTCTTTGACTGATTTCCCAAAAGTATGATTGAAACTTTATGTGATTGTTGTTTCTTTTCATAAAAATTAAAAATATGGTGATCATGATGAAGGTATGTATGAAAAGCATTCCATACCCCAGTAAACATAAACAATTTGATATGATTAATGAAGGTAGTCTGCATGCCGTCTTTTTTCTGACTCAACATATCTTTGTTTGAAATGAATAAGTGACTTTTTTGAAACTGAAGAAAAATAGTAGCAATTCAGACAATGATGTTAGTCTGTGTGACTCAAAAGTTTTCAATTTAACAACCATTTGTTAAGGCAACAGAGAAAACGAGTTTATTAACATGTGTTAACAAACAGGTTAAATAGTTTTCCTGTGAACTGACAGTTAGTGTTGTTTGTACTAATCAGACCATGTGAGGTGGAACGTTATCTCCTCTCTTGTTTTATTTGTTCATGCCTCACTTGTGCGGGTTCAGATTGTATGATCCTATAATAAATCATGTTTCGCGTACTGCTGATTTCCTTGTTTCCCCCTGCAGTGCTGCAGTTCAGCAGCGGTTGTCGACCATATGTTCTCTACATGGTGCCAAGCCTATCATCAAAGCTGACGACAAAAATAGTATTTCATACTAATTAGATATAAAGAGTATAGAAGAGGATTTAACAGACAATAAAGATTTAGCCAAGTAGTAACATCCTGCTCAGGCTGTTTTTGGTTTACTGTAAATTCCTTCATGTTGCACCCACAAACTTACAGCACGGTTGGTTCCAATGATGTCATGAGGGCATTACTGTATATGCCAACATGTTTATTTGATCGTGTTTGTCACCATAAACTTTCCCATATGTCAACTAATGATTAGAAATCCTATGTTTTTTCATGAAAATCATTCAAGCAGTTGTGATAAAGCTGGTGTAGGAGTTTGTGTTTTCAGAGAACAACTAACTGATGTTTGATCAATTTTGTTTTTTTTAAAGCTTGTGGTGTGTTTGTACCTTGCAGTCGGTCCTTTTACCGGATTGAATTCTGTCATTTATTTGTATTTGATGTCACAGCCCACAGGAAGCATTTTGTTAAATCAAATTGTGCACGTCAAATGGCATGAGTGGAAAGAAAGAAATCCTTCTGGGTTTTTCTCTCTCTGTACTGGGTCAAACAGGATTAGCCGAGGCTGGAACACATTAGCGCGGTTTCATGCCATTCAGTCTCCCCGACAGCAAAACATTTTTTTTACATTGTGTCAACGGAACAGTTCTGAGGTTCTGCCCTTATTAAAATTTTAACAAACCCTGATGTTGAAACTCCCTGTAAAATTGATCAAAAGAGCGTGGATACATCCTGCCATGTTTCTGCATCTGTAGACTGAAGCTTTGGAAGGTCCGACTCTGATCAAATGTGACCCACAAGTGAAAAGACGGACAGAGCATCCACCCTGCTCTGACGTTCTGGCCATGTTGAAGCGGCGGTGAATGACAAATTAGACCTACCGCTGTTTTACGCCTGTCGAGTGGTTCAGCAGTTACATGCTTTGACGCTGGATTACAGCCGAGCCCGTGAAACATGACGTGGCGAGACTCTTCAGAGAACGGATCGCGATTAGGAGACACTGAGGACTACGTGGCTGTCAAGGAAATGTTTGCATGATATGTCTGCACAATAAAAAAAGAGACAGAATTTTTTTTAGATAAAACACAGAGAGCGTCAGATAGAATAACAATGAGAGGAAGCAAAGAAAAGAAAATCAAATAAGAGGTTTTGGTCAATGAGCTGCCAAGTTGCATCATGGGAGAGAAGACAGCTGAGGCATGATAAACTTCACTGTCTGTCGAGATGAAATGTTGAAATCAGGCGCAACTGCAGGTCAGCATCAGGTTAACATAAAAATTAATGTTAAAAAGGATCGTGAATTTAATAGTTCATCTTGGGCGAATAGGTTTGCACCGTCGTGGCCCCTGTTTCCTTATGTCAATGCATTTCTGCTATTGACTGATCCAGTCACTTTTTAGTCGTCCTTGATGATAAACAACTCAAACTCACTTTTTGAACTCTGATGATTTGTTTTGAAGAGCTTATTGAAAGGACATTTTATAGCTGACAAAGGCAGCTAATTGGTTTTCGCTGTAAAACTGTACACTGACTTTCACTCGGCTAATTTTCTATGCTCTTCGTGAAAAAGTTTACCCGGCTCAACTTTGCTTTATTTAAATAGAAAACTTTCAAGTCTCTTTAAAAAAGTATATTGTTCTGAGTTTCTTCTCGTGAATGTTTTTGGTTGATTCCGGGCGTGAACAAAGCAGAGCTGAAGCCTTGACTTCATGATTCTTATCAGAGACACATCAGTTTGTTCAGATTATTCAACCAAACAGGTAGTGTTATCAAAAAAACATCTGTCACAGCCATACTAATCTCCTGTAGCACACAGCGACGCCCTTAGGCCCCGACTCACACAATCACAGCAAATCTTTGACATTGGTGTAGCGTGAGCCCGTATTCAGAGCCCCGCCTCCTGCAGCCCACAGGCGACCTCTTCACCTGGATGCGCTCGGTGGAAGGCTGCCGCACGTCCCATTACAACCCTGACGCATTGTCAGAGCCTGTGCTGAGCTGTAACAAGGAGGAAGGGCTCCCTTTCCTCCCTGACATTTCACTGATGACTGTGACCAAATCCCCACCTACCATATCAAACACATCTTCCCTCAGCAGAAAAGGGATGAGTCATCTGCAAAGAGTCAGAACAGTGACACGGTGAGGATTTGAGTTTCCGCACCAATGTTTTCTGCCTCGAAAGTCAACAACTACAGTTGATTGAGCATATTGGCCCAAATACAATATATGATTTTTTATAATGAAAATTTGCCCACATTTATATTGCTAATCCATGTATAATATGCATCTCATTTAGACCATGAACCAAATAATTGATCAAGTATCTTCTGTCACTGAACGTTATGATCAGATAAACTGCCGGGGGAAACAATTCAGTGTCATTCAGAGATCTGACAACAGCAGAGGGAGTATTTAATAAACAAGCTGCAAATATGTGGTATATATTCTGCTGCAAAGGAGACATTTCAAGTTTCCCTTCATCAAATTTTATACAAGAAAAATATACATGGATGAGGTGAGATCTTCCCTAGCAGGACTAGTTTGAACTGGGTCTGCAATCGAGCTCAAAAGTTTGGTACTGGAAGTGAAAATCCCATTCATTTTCCCAATAAAATGTTTGATTATAAGCCATAATATTTTAACCATCCAAGGCAGACTTACAACAAGCCACGAGATTGTGAAACAATATTAGATTCTCCTGTAGAGGCCACAAGTCTGTATGATATCAACTGGCTTTTAATAAAAATGTGTTTTATTTGCAATGTCGAGGAGAAGTCCTGCACTACCCACAATCCTCGGCTGTAATAGTAATGTCTGTGAGTTCCGCAAATCTCCGTTTCCATGGAAATGTTAACCACAATCATGTCTACCACAGAGTGAACATGATTTTAATGATTTAAAAATGGATCTTTCACAATGGTTTATGGGATGTGTACTTTTTTCAATAATAGTAACGTAGTCTTGTACCTTTCCAATATATTTTGGTTCCGGATCAAATGTTTTACGGTCATGAATCCAGAATTAAAACTCTGTTATTAAGGACTTTCTGAAATGTCAATGGAGATAATGAATGGCAAAGTTACTTCGGCAACCAGAGTCCTTCTCAAAGTGGGTGTTCATTATTACGCTCTATTAAGTGATTAATTAGAACAACAAACTAATTTTGATTTGATTTTATAAGAATGATGAGCACGGTTAAATTTATGAAGTTCTTTGCATTATGCATTTATATTTAACTGTGTGAAGACAGGATCAATTTCAAGTCCACACACATAAAGTTTGCATTGGAATCTGCACAGGTTGACAGGGACGCAGCAGCTGGACGTCAGGGTTTGGATATAGTTCTTTGTGCAGTTTGCAGCTCGTTTTTACATTGACTCTCCACAGAGACACTGAAGCTCATATTTCCTTTTCGGTTAACTGTCAGTTTCTCCGCAGGGATATTTAAAAGCCACTCACATGTCTCGATGTATCCCTCTTGATACAGCAGAGCTTTTAGAGTAAAAGGTACATTCGCCTGAGGGATGCTGACCTCTGTGCCTATGGAAAATGTTAAGTGTAAGTTTGAGTGCATGGACGTGTAGGTGTTTGTGGGTGGGTGTGTTTGTGTGTGTGCCTGTGGAAGTTGAGGGGCGATCGATATCCATTATTGGTGCAAATTAGATCAATACGGACCGCAGTGAACCAATATCTAAAAAGGCGAAATCTAAAGTGATAAAAACTCACCGACAAATGCACACGGATGAACGTGCTGGCCACATACATGCAGCTTGACACACAGAAACCCTCAGACCGACACGCAGGCTTCTGAGCGGCTGGTTATTGAAATTTCCGTCCGGTGGGGAAACTGGAGCATGACAGAAATACATTAGGGGTCAATACAGCAGAGGGCCACAGTGCAAGAGAACAGTGCGTGGGTTAACCCCCCCGACACACACACACACACACACACTGGTTGCACATATGGACACAAACCCAGTGTGTGAGAGTCACAGAGAGAGCGACACGCCCCTCTCTTTTACTTCAATCCCACAGGGAAATCACACACTGACACCTCTTTCCTCGCCGTTCTTCACCCACTTCCTCAGCTCTTCTCTTTCTTCTCAGCCTTTTATTCTCCCCCTCTATTCAAGGCTCCATTCAGCGCGGCTCTAATAGCACAATGGAAGGGCTGCAAATTGAATGGCAAAGAAAAAGAATGGCACTCAAACACACAAACAACACCCTAAATACATTTGGAGGGAAAATGGATGCGAAAAGTGCTTTTTTCTTTAGAGTACATTAATCATTTTTGCGTTTTTAAATTGCCTGACTATTCGTATCTATCACACACATATCCATCCATCTATCCATCCATTCTCCTATCCTTCTCTCATCATCTTTCCATCAAATCTTATTTCCATCTATCAATTCATCTATCCATCCATCTATCCATCCTTCTATCTATCTATCTATCCATCTATCGATCCATCCACCCTTCATATTGCGGTCTATTACTCATGATGCCTCTCTCCACTGCCTCTGCACTCACTTTCTTATCTAACTCGGCCTCGCTGGCGGCGGTGAGCGACTGTAGCGATGCCAGATGAAGAGAAAACCATCTACTCTTTTTGTAAAAGGAGCGTGGGCAGGGCCACCCACCTCAAGTTTAAATAGATTTCATACAATGGCTTAGAAATCGGTGGAAGAAATGTTCCAACTTTTTTTCCAAGCCAAGAAAGAAAAGGTTGTTGCTTTCAGTAGCGGAAAACGGAGAAGGTGAGATGTACAGTATGTTGGTATACACACAGTCCTGTGTCTATGATTACTCCCCAATTGCAAACAGGCGAACTCCATTAACTTTTACATTTTGTCAGAGTAAACAGAAATTTTCCAGGACAACATAGTGTCCTTCACAGTGCCACAATGTTATTAGTGTCCCTGGTGAGTACACTGTCTCTATTAGTCTAAATAACAAATGCTCAAAATCTCAAATGAACTCCCTATAGGTGTGGGAGGAAGTAGTTTTAACTGAAAAGGATGAGCTGCATTGTATCACACAGAGGATAATAAATTACTAAACATGGGGCTGACTCAGCTTGTGCATTATCTATGGATGCAGGACAGTCACAGAGGACAGCTTCTGTCTGAATTTTTATACAACCATTGGAATGTATTCACAATTGCTCTTCGGTAAAACTAACACAAAACTTTTTTTAAGTAGTTTTCCTTGGAGAAGATTCTCATTTTGGACGAAGAAGAACTCCTATAAAGTCTTTCTGCCTACTCGAGGTGAACGATGACTCATCGGTTTTTCCGATTGGACGCTGTGAATGTGCCTCCGATCTGATGATTTCACCTCTTTGATTGTTACTCCTGCGAGGCCACGGATGATTTGGCATGTGACAGGTGCAATTTACAATTCCTGAATAGATTCTCTCTCCTCCACATCAACTTTCTGCACCTTGGTGGACAAACACAACATTTGCAGGGCTTTCATTGATTTTTGTGTGTGATTTTCAAAGTAGAAACAAACTGTAGAAAATAAAATGTTCTTGAGATGCAGTAGCATATTTCAGTTTTACTGTGTGTCTGAATGTCTTCCCTGGCTATTCCTTATGAAGCGTAAGAGTTTATAGATATAACAAGTCACGTTATGTTCATGTAGCATAATCTGAGCCATCAACAATACAAAGTAACCATAAAGAATTTTAACGTATATTTTTGGGTTTCTCTCGAAAATTGACAAAGCAGTGTAAGCCAGGGATGGGCAAGACAGAGGAGTCAAACCTCCGCACGTGGAAACAATTGATGATGTGCCACTGGTTCCCATGTTTAGTTCTGCATATGTGCAGCTATATTTTACACTGAGCAAATCACATCTCAGCCTTTGCTTTCTTTATTACTCTGAAGGCAAAGGTGCGAGTCAGAGTGAGACAAATTTATACAGCCAGATATATGCTTTTTAATATTTACAGCTCATACAGAGGCAAAATTGTTGTTTACCACCACAGAAACCCATTTTTTGGTCATGTCATTGAACAGCTACAATTCACCATGTTCACAGGTTTGAAACCAACTCACCAAAAGGTAGAATTAATGTGTCTAGGACGGCTTCGAGGGCAGATTTCAAATTCAAGAAAAAGCAGGGGGAAAAAGAATTAGCATTTTCTGTTTCCATGAAATATGGTGTATTCACCAGGAGAAATTTGGGGTTTGGAGTCTTGCCAAATGGGTTCTTGAACATGTTGTAACATGAAATTGTGAAATGTGCTATATTGTGTCACCTACTGTGAAGAAGAGGGGAACTGTTTCATCAGTGTGTTCTGTAGGTTTTAAGGAAGCATTATGAGCCAATACATGTGATCTGCATTAATGTTTTTCATCAAAGAACAGTCAAATCATTTTAAAAACAGTTTTAAGTGTCTACTATCTCCTTGTAGGTTTTGTGGATGTCCAAGTTCTTTCCCTTTTCCACATCTAAAATGCTTCCATCAAGACACACAGACCCAAACTGTTACAATGTGGACAGGAGGGTCATTGAGCGAATCACTATTGTATTTCACTCTATTACAGAAACTACAACAAACAAGCAGGGAGCTGATCGACATAGTGACCCTCTGGGACACCGCATGCTGCCTCTCAGTGTGTATCTGCAGTGTCTGTGAGCTCCTGTGCTCTCTGACCTGGTTTTTGATTATATTAACTCGGCCAAGTGACTATGAATGTGTCGGGATTATTAGTTCTCTGTCTGAGGGAATGGAAAGCACTCCTACCTTGCACGCTGTATGTTTACCTGCAGATAAGACATAGTGGGATAGAGGACTGTGTAGGTTGCTCTACAAAAACACAAACACATATCTGAGGAGGGAGAGACAGACCTTGCTCGGTACCCTGCAGAGATGCACTTGAGATACAATTCAGCAACACTGAATAATACAGTCCATTCATCAAAGAAAAAATACCAACTCTGACACACACAGAAACACGTATTTATTCAGCACTCTCGGGGGGTGGTTGTGAAGTGAAGGTGCCCTTGTGTCGGTGGTCATTTATCAGAAATGGGATTTCAAAGTGTCCTGGCAGGTGAAGCCCACTGGTCCCTGCTCGTGTAAATTTCTTGCTCTGAACCCTGCAGCACATAATGGTGCACTGCTGTGCCCCTGTTAATGTAAAACACCCCCTCCCATGTTTGGATTTTCATCACTCAGCGACAGGAGAAACGCCGCAGCCGCAGGAGAAACGGATCCAATAGACAAAAGCATGATTTGAGCACAGTGTGAAGTGAAGTTTGGAGCGAGGAACAAAGAATTAGTGTTGTGATGTTGGAAATAGGGTCGGCCCATATCTACTGAATTGGCAAATGTGAGGATGTGCAGTCACAGTGGATGATGACATTGGCAGGTGGGGTGTAGGGTGTGTGTGTGTGTGTGTGTGTGTGTGTGTGTGTGTGTGTGTGTGTAGGGCTGTGGGGGGTTTGGCACGTTTGTGCTGGTGGAGCGTCGCAACTAATTAACTTGACGGCAGGCTTAAATTAAACATGGCTGTTGTCGGTTTGTCACAGCAACAAATCACATCACTGGGCTCAGCATCCGGGGAAATGTCAGGATGATGCCGCTGTCTATCGACCCAAACACTAGATGTGAAGTTTCATTTGAAACATTCACAACCGTCGCAATACAATCCAGGGATATGCACTGGAGTTCTCTATAAAGCAAAACCTGCACGGTGTGCTAGTCCACAATGGAACCAGACAACTGTCTTTATACAGGCTGAAATCGAACGGCTTCTGAAGTCTGTTATTCAGCAGAATATAACTGATGCATCATGTTTACTGTTGGCTGCCCGTCCTGTCTAAGTCTCTGGATGTGCACTAGTTTGATGCATATAGGAGGAGCGTTTGTTTTTGTCATGCCCAGCACAGGTGGGTGGTATTTTAATGGGCAGTCTGAGCTCAACATGATCAAATGTAGAAACCAAACGAGCCACCCCTGAATCTAAAAGAGAAACGCACACCAGAGGCGTGTGTAAGCACTTTCTCAGACTTAGCAAATGGGGTTCATGTGTATTTAACTTGTCATCATAACCAAACGGACTGAATCCACCCATGTGCACATGGAGAGAAACTCAAAAAATGAACCCTGACGTTAAGACCACGGGCTACTTTGTTCTGTGGATCAGCTGATGCACCACCCGAGGCCGTCTACTGCCACCAGTGATGGGCTGATCGATGGAAGCTGTCAACTACAGTGGCTGCAGACCAGAGCTACTCCTGCACGTCACACAACCTCCTGTATCATCGGGTCCCTCGATGTTAGTCATCAAAGTGTTGGGAACGGTTGAATGTTATGGATCTCACTTCACTTGGTTTATTTCAAGCAACTGAAGAGTGCAGTCTTGGTGGAAATGAACTAAATGATTGACAGTATTTGGACTTTTATATGATTGGAGTTTTATTGGAGTTTTCATTCTGCGCTCCATCAAATAAAACATCTTTCCTAATATTCTCATCACTTTGTCATACATTCTCACAAGAGATGTATATTTATGTTTAAAACTTTTTAAACAAGAATTTTTCTGACCTGGTTTGGTACAAATATTTTGAAGTTATTGATATTTACAGTATATAAACTGTATATGTGACAGGGAAATGTAATTGAGTCTTTATATTTTAACCATAAACTTCATTATAAATAACTACAAATAAAAATAAAACACAAAAACAACCTTGTACAACTTATTTTTTGCATTATTTATTCTGTGAATTAAAGGTTTTCATATCAGCAAACACAAACGCACGACGCGATATGTCTGTGAAAAGCTCACATCAGGCAGATTTTTAACTGGCAACAGATAAAAATTCTTTTGGGAGATGTTTTGTTTTGAAGATCTGTTGTTGTACATGTTCTAAGCTACATATTTTATGTCTTGTTTAAAAACCTGGTTTTGTTGTGGGTGGATTCCAGGAGGAATAGCTGCTACCTAAGCGACAGCTAATGGGGATCCACTTAAGGAATAAAGAAATAAGATTATTTACCTTCAGTTTAAGGACTTTGTATTTGCTGCTATACATCAGCAAGTTTTTGTGTGACTGAGGTGAAATTAAGCACAGACTCCAAACTTCTTCTCTGCACCATGTCTGGGTCCACCTGAGTCCTGCAGAGAACACGTCCCTGGACCCTCACATCCTGCTTCTGTAGGTTTTTCAGGGTCTTTTTGCACAACGTTTATCTGACAGGGTGAAATGAGCTGCAATCCATTTCGCCTGTAGTGGCTCCTCAACCACTTCACATTCTGTAAAGTAGGGTACTACCTACACGGGTACTAAGGACCTATACGAGCTCTGTCCTTCCACTGGAGATAATCTATTTCAGTCTTCTGCTTCAGTTGCTCACCTACAATGGGATCCACCACTGTTAGTCCCTGAGTGCTCGACTAAATAGCTGAATATCATAACAAGAAGAGGCTAAACATGTGGTTGACCACATACACAAACACATAGACATTAATGTAGGTAACTCTAATACGGTAGTCATCGCCGACTTCTTTTAATTCCCATAAGAAAGTTCAGTGTTCATTTTCCTCCAGCAGTGACCGGTTGTACTAAAACTGCAACACTTTCATGCCATTAGGGCAAATCTATCTAGGGCACCACTGTATAGACAGTCACACTCACACACACACACATACATACACACTGGTGTGCACCTTTCATTTGTGTTTGTTAAGCTCCATATTCTGTCCATAATTTCCCATTGCCTTTAACACATTTTCTTTGCTACAGGCAAGAAAATGTAACATAATCGGTGAAACTACAACGTGACGAGGTGGAAAGATGCAGAAAAGTGTCAGCGAGCTGCAGGAAGGAGGGGGGTCGGGATTCTTTGTTGGAAAGGCAAACACACACTTGTTGATATCACCCAGTCACACACACGATGCATCAGTGAGCATCAGACCAGAGCACACTGCACATGATGTGATGACAAAATTTGCATACGCACAAAGACATCTAGACATGAAACATTTACACAGGTTCAAAATCCTCTTTTTGGTTGATTTTTTTTTTTTTTTTGCACAACTCACGTCACTAACACACGAGCACATCAGCACCAGCCCAGATTCACTGACAAATTAATCCTCACATCTGTTCTGCTGGAGCATGAGAAGGGATTAATCTGCTGCTCTTACTGCCTCGTTGGCTCACACACACATACACACACACAACCACACACGCGAACACACATACACAGCACTTTACTTATATACTTATACTGTACAAACATACTGTACAAATGCACAGCAGCATGCATGGCAAGATAAGCGTTAATGGACACTGAGACACTTTCATTCATAGATAATCGCTCATCAAGTCAGAGGATGAAGAGCCATGACATCGTCCAAAGACAAAACTCACAATCTGCATCTCTTTCTAAACGCACCTCAGAACCCAAATAAAGAAAAGGTAATTCAGTGGTGTCATTCAGGCAGCTCCTGCAGGTGGTGCTGCACACACTGCATGTTCACTGGGAGCCAGATCACTGACAGTGTTACTGTAGTGGTGACACCTGAGAAATCAGGCCAATGACAACAAACACACACTAGAGCTGTGAGGAATGCAGCTGGACAAGACTATCAGCAACACAAACTGACGTGTGGAGGGTTGACTCAGAGGTGCATTAGACATGACCAACACTTAAACACACATGCACACTCACGCATAAGCACAGCTCTCTTTAGCAGTGAAAGGTTTAGCAGTAGAACAAAGATGCAATTACTCACAACTGACAAGTGGCTGCAATGATTAGAGAGCATGTGTGAACATTTGACTAGTACACACTTATACATGTGTCTTTGTCCATGCCTGATCTTTGCCCTGCTGCACACTGACGGAAATGAATGAGAATACACTTCATGTGGCTGTGTGTCATCAGTGTGTATGTACATGTGCCTGCATGTGCCTCAGTGTGTATCTGAGAAGGTAATTGCATCTGAGCAGAAGATGTTGACTCTGGCAGCCAATCAAACGTCCTTTTTTTTCGATTTAGCCGCCAACAACATTAAATCCCTCTGCAATAAAAAACACAAACGCATGCACAAACACAGACAATCACGCACACACACATACAGCCACTTGATGGCATGTGTGAGGATACAAGAAAACAGCAATTTAACATTTTAGACATCTGCGTGTGTGTCACAATCGCACACACAATAATAAAATGAGGCTTTTAGCTAAATATAGTATTCTAAAAACCAACACACACACACACACACACACACATACTATGAAACACAGACACGGTTGTGCACATGCACTCAATCAAACAAAAATGTCACTTTAATTTCCTCCCTTTCATGTTTATGGCTGTTTTATGTTTTATCTTTCCGTCTTTTATCTGAGCCCTCACACACACACACACACACACACACACACACACACAAACACACACACACACAAACACAGAAAGAGAGAGAGAGAGAGGGAGAGAGAGAGAGAGAGAGAGAGAGAGAGAGAGAGAGAGAGAGAGAGAGAGAGCCCAGGCAATACCAGGTAGCTTGCAAACTCAATCAAAAGAGAAAGACAGAAAACTGCAGCAGCAACAGGAGTTGAAACTTACCTCCTCCACACAAAAATTCATCCTTCGCAAAAGCAAGAAAGGTGAGGGAATAACAAGAGTGTGTGTGTGTGTTTGTGTGTGTGTGTGTGTGTGTGTAAAATAACAGAGCAGGAGGCTTTTAAAGGAACCTTTGGAGATCAGGAGAGTATTGTGAGGGAGATGTAACAGCAGTCTACCTGTGGCTGTTCCAGATGGAACGAAAGCAGAAGGCGAGGACATTGTTCAAGGAAGAGAGAGGAGGGCCAAGGGTGTGAAGTGTGTAGCATCCTGTTTTTGTGACAGCATGAGGAGAAGAGAAGAGAAGAGAAGAGAAGAGAAGAGAAGAGAAGAGAAGAGAAGAGAAGAGAAGAGAAGAGAAGAGAAGAGAAGAGAAGAGAAGAGAAGAGAAGAGAAGAGAAGAGAAGAGAAGAGGAGAGGATCCTACCTGGAGTTGTTCGGACGGCGTGGTGGAGGGTCTGGTGGTCTGAGCCGAACTCTCCTCAGGACGCAGGAACACTTGCTGACCGCGTCTGCAGGCATCAAAAGCAACAATCTGTGTGTTGGTGTTTGAGTTGTAACCAGTGCACACATGGACTCAGCTGTTACAATCACAAACACACACACACACACACACGCACACTCAAGAACTTCCCTTTCTTCCTTAAGTGCAGGAATGTAAAGGTGTGTGTGTGAGGGAATGCAGGGTGGAAAGGTGTGTGTGACACTGCGCTGTGTGTGTGTGTGTGTGTGTGTGTGTGTGTGTGTGTGTGTGTGTGTGTGTGTGTGTGTGTGTGTGTGTGTGTGTGTGTAAGTGTAAGTGTAAGTGTAAAGTCCTTACAGGTCCTTCCCTTTCTTCCTCTCGAGCGCAGTCATGTCATCTCCACCTGTCGTACGCAGAGCGAGCGCTGGAGTCACACACACATTCACACACACACACACACACAGGCGACGCACCGATGCACACACTCACACCGGCGGGGCTGAGACGCACACTGACACCACGAGCTGCAACACACAGAGCCGAGAGTGAACCCAGTCCCTCCTCCTCCTCCTCTCTCCTCCCACCCCTCGCTCTCTCTCTCTCTCTCTCTCTCTCTCTCTCTCTCTCTCTCTCTCTCTCTCTCTCTCTCTCTCTCTCTCCGCCTCTCTCAACCCTCCCCATGTTCCACTTCCCTGTTGTCAGTGTGCACATTGTGTCAGTGTGCACATTGTGTCAGTGTGTACAGTACAGGGGCAGATGTACTTCACCCACATGGTAACCAGTAGAATACTAATTCCACCTGCTAATATGTTATAATAATATTTAGAATCGAGTTCATTGATTCCTTGTCATCGATCTTCACCGAATATAAAAAATACATGAATAAAATTAAATTAAGAGAAATATTTATGAGACCTTCCTCACACACTGGCGAAATAGCCTTGGTTCAGCATCTTGGGCATGCGGACCGCCCTGAGGAACCGGGGATCAAACCACCGACCTTCTATTTAGTCGATGACCCGTTCCAACACCTAAGCCACAGCTGTCCGGTTGTGCAAATTATGACTGTTGTCTGCGAGATGGAAAGGTGAGTGTTGTTAAAACGAATGGAGCAATTCATGAGATCATGTGACCTGCCTCATTCTCCATAATCCTCTATAATACACCCCCTCGCACTTTGGTGGTCTATTTTAGCTGCAAAAATGTCCCCATCAAAAATCCACCAGGACACATCTGGACCTATCGGGGGCAACCAGGACCCTTGAGGACCCACTAGGACCCACCAGGACCCATCAGGACCCTTTAGGACCCACTAGGACCCACCAGGACCCTCTAGGACCACTAGGACCCACCAGGACCCTCTAGGACCCACCAGGACCCACCAGGACGCATCAGGACCCTTTAGGACCCACTAGGACCCACCAGGACCCTCTAGGACCACTAGGAACCACCAGGACCTTCTAGGACCACTAGGACCCACCAGGACCCATCAGGACCCATCAGGACGCATCAGGACCCACCAGGACCCATCAAGACCCCATGATTTGTGCATGACATTGGCTGGGCTATTTAATTTATCGTTTATGGGGAATCAAGGAAAGCCTAGGGTTGGGCTCGGACACAAAAAACACAATGTCTGTCCGACCAACTTTAGACTACACCATGTCATTATTGCTACCTGCTGATTCCCCCCTCCAACTCCACCAGCCATTATATCTATATGATCATATCTGGTGGAGTGATAAAGTCAGAGCCTTGACTACCAACCGTCTTCTGCTGCTGCATTCATTTCAAACATGAGTTGTCTGACTGAAGTGCATGAAATGTGACTCTGAATCCGATTTTGACATGGTGGTTTGCAGCTGACCAACAATCGGCTTTGTTGTCTGCAGAGACTGTGCTAATGTTGTATTCATCCTGAAATGATCACGTGGTACAGTGTGTGTTGGCCAAACCAAACATCCTCTCACATCACACACCATCTAAAACAAGGCAGCTATTCAGAATGTGAACATGGACAATGCGATAGTGAAACATTATGGCTTTACTGTATCGCCCTTTGGCAGAAAAGAAGATTTCTGCGAATAAGGAGATAAACTTGTATGAAAATCACATGGATTTAATGAAGAATTGTGTCTCTCATGTTGTTTTTCTATATGTTCCATTAAGAGGAATTGAGGTTTTTATATGATAGTCTTACCTGTACATTGAGTTGAGTTAACTTCTGCTGCTCATCTGTTAATATTGCAGTGCCTCTCCTCTTGAATAAGTGCCGCCAGATAGGAGCCTATTGATTCCCTCCCACACTTATCAATCAATGAGACTGTTCTCTGCAGGCAGGCTTGTATTTACGTGTTTAAGTTGTGGGCCTTTCCTTTTAGACTCCGAAGAACACGCAGTTCCACTGAAACATTTGTTATTTGCAACTTTTCAATAAAATATTTCAGTGCATCATGAAGTATGGGCTCAAGTGGCCCATTGAACCATTTTATTTTAACCTCAAGCTTTGTTTGTAAGTAAGGGATTGTCTGCGTCAGGGATTCTGTCAGTGTTGTTACTGCAGACTGCAGTTTGTGCCCTGTCTCTGATCGCCAGGCAACTCGGGTTTCATTTAAACAAGGTTATAAAGTTATCCCAACATCTAATTCCAACGGTCTATAATCAACAATATCAGACAATACTAATCTAAATATATATTTGTTGTTCTGGAAGGTTATTCTGAGGTCATTTTATTAGCTGTTCTGGAGCTTTCAGACACATCATATGATTTTCATTTATAGATTGCATTTACCCAGGTATCAGGTAACTGCAAATGCAAAGAATTTTAAGCACTTCTTGGCTAATTAATTATATCATATTTAATTAAAATGTGGAGAAATTCGAAGTGATACCAAAGAGTTCCCGAAAGTGATAGGAAACAGTTGTTAAAATGTACCGGGTAGAAAGGCAAAACCATTATCTGTTTGGAAAAATATGTGCAACAATGTGTCAAAAATGTGCTACATAAATAAATAAGGGTTGTTCAGTTTGAGTCGTTGCCATGCAAATCCAATTTTTGTAATCTTTTTTTCTCCACACATTTTGGTTCACTTTACTCATTTCTGAGTTCCAGTAAAATCCATCCTGCAAACCAGCAGCTGGTTAAGACCTAATGAAGCCGTACGACCATCCCAACACATAGCACATCAAAGATTTAAAAGATTTATTTCTTCCGTCACAGCTCTATACATTTAATCAAGTGGCAGATTCATCACAGCAGGCTCAAGCTGCTGCAGGAGTCATGTGACAGCTGACTCTCCAAGGTGACATTGCTCGGCAACGGAACATTTCGCATGAAGCGACACAACAGGTTGCATCAAAGCGTCTGATGTAGTCCATCAATGTGACAGTGAACCTCACAGTCATTTACTAAAACAAGCTCGCCAGCTGCACACACACACACACACACACACACACACACACACACACACACGCGCGCGCGCGCGCACACACACACACACACACACACACGTCCTCACAGAAGAAAATATTTCTTAACCAGAAACATTCTTGATTATGAGTTCTTGAAGTTAAGTTCCAAAATAGGTGTTCTGTTTTTTATTTGTATGCAGATCATAAAGAAAAAAGTTATTGACCCGAATTCAATTGTGTTGTAATTCAAGCGGCTGACATGAGCAGCTCCTTTAATTCAAATGAAGAGGGCCGCTCCGGTTCAAATGCTGAAAATTGGCCAGACTGAGAAAAGATACTGTTAATTGTTTGGGAAAACAATCAAAACCCGAGTGCTTGTTGTGACATGCCCACTGGAGGCTGAAATTGACTGAAAGAAATGATGCCATTCAGAAAATCCCCAAACTACAAGCACTCATACAAAATCACACGTAATGAGGGTCTTAATTAAGGATGTTGAATGAAAATATGCACTGTACTCCACTGTCAGGTTTATCCAGCAAGAATCTTGCATTTATGCATATTTTAAGGCACAGTAATGCTGATCACAGCGAGACATGTTTCTCTACAGATTCAGAGGTAAGGAGAGGTTGACGGCACATTGCAGCTTGACAGGTGTTTATCCTCGGTTCACGGAGTCCGGTTGAGGTGAGCGCTCCGCTACAATATGCTGCAATATTCCAGTTAACCAAGAGGCTGCCTGTTTTATGAACGTGCTGAGAGGTTACTCTGGTACGAGAGAAACTCACATTTTACTTACTGGCATTGGCCAATAACAAGATAAAGAGGTCATCAGCACTGTATACAGTTAAATATATTATATATTATATGTTCTATGTCATATGACCACATATGACACATATACACACGCACGCACACACACGCACACACACACACATACACACACACTACTCAGGAAAAACACACAAGCCACAGCACAAACACACACCTGAAAATAGGTTAGTTCAAAGCTGCTGCTCCTCAAAGACTGTCTCTCCTCATCTGCTGTGGACTCTGTGATCTAGATTACCTTTTGAACAAACACACACACACACACACGTGCACGCACACACACACACAAACTTCTGAGCATGACTGCACTGTTGTTCAGCTGAAAAGAGTATTGATCCAGAGTTTGTGATTAAAACAGCCACTGTTGTTGCAGCTCAAATGTAATCAGCACACAAATCTACCTTGTGATCACTAACTCACTCAGTTGCTCATGCACATTCATGCACGTGCACACAAACACATACACAAGGACACACACTCACACACTGCAAAATCTGATGACGATGAAGCCAGTAATCTTGTGTGTGTGTGTCTGTGTTAGATAAAGTATACATCATATACAGTATATATACATATACACTATCCCAGCAATATCTATGTGTGTGTGTGTGTGTGTGTGTGTGTGTGTGTGCGTGCACTGAACATGCACGTGATTGTCCTGACTCCAATAAAGCAGAAGAGTGATTTAAAGCTCTAAATGGTGAAGGAGCACTCAGGGGAATAAGGCTAATCTACATAAGGGGGGGGGGCTATATTAGTTGCATCCTCCTATGTGCACACACACACACACACATTGGTGTCAATTGAACGAAGCCTATTCTCATTCCTGCTGATCTGACTGAGCTAATGTAAATGTATTAGAAAAACAAAACAACAACAGAGATAATGTAGAAGATGATACCACTGTTGCAAGATAAATACGTTTTAGTGTAGTGTATGTACCAGCTTCTCATTTAACTGCTTTCTTAAAATACCCTAGGGTATAGTTTCACAAAGGTTTCACTTCATGTGACCACACACTGATTAATGGCTGGTCATTTGAGAGTCTCTGTCACTGTGACTCCATCGCAGCTGCTATCTGGAGGTGACCGCTTCACCAATGTGGTCGGCTTGATGAGCAATGTGCATTTGGGGAAATGATTTCCGCTGTGTGAAGAGCCAAAGAAGAAAGACACACTCTGCAGATGGTCATATTATTTACAGAGGGATTGTTGGATTGAAGACGAGGATAAAATACTCTGCTGAAAGTTTCAAGATGCTCTCAGCAAGAGTCCAAATTCATCAAACTAACACTGCACATTAATCTGAACCACTGAGGCTGAATCGTTTTGATCAAAACACTCATTTCTGTTGAGGGGAACATGTAAAAACTTTTGGTATACTTTGCGTTATTTACAATGTGCTTTCTTTCTTCTACATTGGCACATAGTACTGATGCTTAAAAAGTCAGTCAATCAATTAAATGATCAGCAGAACATTTATCATTTAAAGTAACCTATTTAAGTAACTGAATAATACTTTGAAAGAAAACTAAATTAATAAACAAACATCAAAAATAAGCCAAAATGTTTCAAACCTTATCATCAAGTATTACATGTTATCTGTTAGATACATTCACAGGAGCGTGCTGTGTAAAAAAATCAAGTAGAAAGCCGACGTGACCGAACCTGGAATAGTTTTTCTAAACTGTTTTACGAACCCAGCCTGACCAGGTTGAATACTTACACCCTAATTACAAATATTTGTATAGCATCCGATAAGCGCCCATGCTCTTTAGAGAGATAGCAGGTTTTAAAGACATGCTGAATGTAATCGAGCCCTGTGACAAAGTTTTGTTAATGTACTTTATCATTAAATAAAGTTTTATGTAATTAATAGTATAATAATCAACCTACCTGACAGTGTAATATTGCATAGTTATGGAAGGTCCCTGCTCTGTTATTTAATCAGACTGTAAGTGTGAACAGTAAATCTATAGGTAGACGTGCAGCTGGATAAACCAAGGTTAGTGATGCGCCTCCTACTGCAGCCATTAATACTGAAAAATGTACGACCCACACCACTGTGGAGTGCTGACGATAAAGTGGTGACCACCTGGAGTGTGACGAACGGCTTAGAGAAAAGTTTGTGTCCGTGTGTGTGTGCGTGCGTATGAATATTACATAAACTTACTGTTGCTCAGAACTAATTTCCTTAAACAACATGAGCAGTAAAACAACAGCAGGAAAGTGACAATGACACACCCTGCTTTGGAAAGTCACCCAGACATACGCAATCGCAACCACACACACACGCAACCACACACACACACACACACGCACAAGCACACACACACAGACACACACACACTTAACAGCGGGCCATGCTGTTTGCATTGATAACCTATTTCAACAGTGCAATGTGTTTGTTAACCTGACTCTACCCAGTACCACTGCCAACGGGATGCGGATTACAACCGACTGTGTGCACAACGAGCCAAAAATAATTACTTATTTCACCTTGTGGTCAAAAAACATCTTCACTTTACCAGTAAGATTTGTTGCTGCACACTGCATTGAAAAGATGAAATTATTTCTGAGGGAAAAATAGGTTTTACTGTTTTGACCCCGCTGCGGCAAATGTGTTGCACACCCATGTGGAGGCTTTTATTCTTGTGTGGTCTGTCTATATTTTATCTTTTAGAATTCAGAGTCAGTTTATCAAACGATGTGAAAAGATTTTTTTGCAAACCAAGGTCTGCAGATGACTCATCATTTTTTTTCAAGCACCTCCAATTGTGCTTCAGTTCCACGTGCACCACCAAATTTTAACACAGGTGCGTGGGAGTCATTTCATTCAAATTGTCAATATTTCTCCTTCTGCAAAAACTCCTCCTCCTACATAAACCACTCCGAAAGCATCTATACAGTGCGCCATGACCAGCAGCATATTCATTTACGTAAAAATGAACAAATGAAATAAACGTCTTCTGTTCGTCAGAAATCACAAAGCTGCTTCGCGTCAACACTTTGAGAGGCTGGTTGGTGGTTGCTATGTGAGTTAGGACGTTGGCAACCTGAACAGTTTATAAGCTAGTTTCCATACCAACACACACTGTCTGCTAACTATAGTCCATCTGAGCAGCATCGAGGAGGGAGAAGGGGCGGATGAGAGGATGAGGGAAGTGAAAAAGAGGAGAGGAGACCTTACTGCTCTATAGAAATCTCTGTACAGCCCACTGCTGTTTTAGAAATACCACCAGCTGAGCGATACAATAGCACTATGCGCCTGTGTGTGTGTGTGTGTGTATGTGTGTGTGTGTGTTCTCTTGTACCGATTTTTTTGTGAGGACCAGTTTGAGTCCCAAACCTACGAAGTGAGGACATTTTGGGAAAGTGAGAACATTTTGGCCGGTCCTCACTTTGTGACAACACTGTTTGGGGGTAAGACTTGGTTGTAGGGTTCAGGTTAGAATTAGGTTTGGGTTATGGTAAGAGACAAGGTAATGCATTATGCCAATGAGTGTCCTCACTAAGACAGCGTTACAGTCGTGTGTGTGTGTTATTCACCATTTCCTCAAACTGTATTTTTCTGCATTTGCGTGGTTTACCAGAGACATGCACTTACACAGGACTTCAATTTCCCATCGCAGGTTGAAGGAAGCAGCAGGTTAATTTGACCCCATGAAGGATTTGCTATGCAGCTTGTCTGACTTAATTTTTCCTTTCCACCTTCCATTTATATTTTTTGAACTCTGAGTGCACTGATTGAAAAGCTGCTTTGCTGTAAAAGTAAGTGTTTAAACACTCAAAGGGAAGGTGCAGGTTACCAAACACAGAGTGGATCTGTGAGGGTGTTAATTTGCCTTGCATGTGAAGTGCTGATGATAAAACCGCAGGGGAGCTTTGAGGGAGATGATCTGTTTCTGTACATGAGACCTGGCAAAAGAGGACGAGCCAGCAGCAAAGCGGGCACATGCTCTGCAGAGTGACCCCTGTAAGAACTGCACTGACACTGTGATATGTTTCTGAGGAGATCGAAGCTGATCCTTTGATCCTCGCGTGTGTCACCGTCGCTGGCTGCTAATGCACAGAGGCTGCGAGTGGATTTACAGCAACAATCACTCAGCAACCGTTTACACTTTCAGACATGCACAATATTCTCCGGAAATTCTCCAGAGGGGTGAGAAGGGAGATGTCCGGTGAATCCAGGGTGAGGGAGTGGGTGTGTTGATGGTGTTTCTAACACGCAAGGGAGGCAAAACTGAAAGAACAACCTCAAAAAGAAGACAAATGTCTCAGGACGAAAAAGAGATGCCACAGACGAAGAAGCTGCAGACGAAGCTATCGACTTGGAAATATAATGAGACGTGTAATTTCCACAGCGTAATTTAAACATCATGTTCTCTCTCCATGTTCAAACTGTGCAACAACCTTTACGTGAATGCAGCAGATGTTGAGAGTGTGAGCTGCAGGTAAATGTCATGGAGGCGGGGTCCACTGAGTTTACTATGGAAACCCTACAGGCAGTAATAGGATTCTGTTTGAAAGGTTATTATGAGTATAGAATATTTGTGTTTTATCTCTGTCCAGGATAATTAATTCATACATTTAGAACAAAGACATAAATAGTTCATAAATCAATGCAAAAAAAAACTCTTTTAGGAAAACCTCCCAACTCCTTAGATTTTTGTGCTTGAGTTCTGATGTCTACCTGGACATTGTATATTCCTTTTTATAGAACATCAAAGTTATTTTACAGTGACGTCCTTCAGGGATTGAAACTCTGCATCCAGGGAGACGGTGAGGCCGCCTTTATTCCTTGATTTATTTATCTTATTTTATTTTATTATTTGTATATTTTGTGCATATGAATTTGTTTGTATTTACCTGTTAAGCCAGAGTCATGTGTGTGTGGTATTTGCATGTTCTCCCCATGTTTTTGTGGGTTTTCTCCAGGTACTTGAACTTCTCCCACAATCCAATGACATGCAGATTGAGGGTTAGGTTAATTGCTGTAGGTTTGAATGGTTGTTTGTCTCTGTATGTCAGAGACAAACAATGCAGGCGCCCTGTCCAGGGAGAAGCAGTCAAAGGACAAGCAGTGCAGATAATGAATGGATGGAAATTGATCCTGAAATAATAAACAAATTCACCAATCCTCTATGGGTCAGTAAAAATTCATATATACAGGTTGTCAATTATAGAAACTCCATTTGGCTGGTTCAGCTCCAGAATAACACTTGCATCCTCTTTAACAGGTACTTCATATATTGAGGAGGCCACATCCAACAGTCCACTGGGCAGCAGAGCACCTGGATTTATTGACATTTACAACTTGATGGATAACGGGAACATTAGAACTACTGCCAATTAAATTACTAAATGGGTTTCTTGTTTTCTACCGACGGATCGTCTGCAGTTATAAATGCAAGGTAGTCTTTAATAAAGGGGTTTTACAGAGAGATATTCAGTGAAGCAAGTGGTCGAATGATTCAATGAGCCTAATGAGTCCAAAGGAGGTAAAACTACAGCCGGTGGTATTTTTCACAACCTGGCATCCTGAACCTTGGTCTTACTAATGGATTATAGTTGGTCTATAAAACATTGGTAAATTATTAACCGTTACAATGACATATAGTTACACGTGCGGATCTGTGTCCATGTTTGGAGATACTGCAAAGGCTTACTCGCACTTTTTTATTAAATCCGACGGGTGTAACCAGGACACGACCTACTTGAGTTTGTGTCGTACCTCCCAAAACCCGACAATGAGCATAACTCAGTGTATCAAGACGTGTTTGTGTCTGTGTTTATGTGTAAAGGAAACCTCTTCTGCTGTCCCCTGTTAGCTGCTTCCTTCCTGGTGAGCGACTCAACAATGATCAGGGAGCACAGACTCACACGTACGTTTCCTTCCTTTCGTATTTGGCTGTGTCAGAGGTGAGCTGGGAAACGGTGGGCAGCGTGAGGAGCTGGTGATAAAAACCAGGGGCAGGGTGGAAGTGAAAGGGAGATAATGAGATGAAGAAAGAGACGGCGAGTTGGAAGCTGAGCGGAAAAAACCCTGCAAACGGCGAGTTAAAGGTTGAAGGGGAGGAGCCTGACCCTGTCGATCACGGTCAGCTTAAAAGTGTCAAGGCTAAAAAAACGGTTGTTGTTGCGTGAACACAAGCGCACTGACATGCATTACAAAGAGTGGGAAAAAACACACACGCCAATGGGAATGCGAGGAAGTGCTGCGGAAAATCTCCAGTGGTGAGGGAAGTAGAAGTAGGAGCAAGGTTAAAAGATGGAGAGGCAGAAAACAGAGGGAGAGCAGCCCCGAGAGAGAGGGAGAAAGAGGACAGGAATGGTGAAAAAAATGAAACGCTGCAGCAGCAACAACAGCAGCTGTGGAGAGACAGTAAAAATAATAGATGGAGAGAAGTCATGCAGGGGCGGTGAGGGAAAAAAAGGAGACTGCAGCAAACCCAAAAAAACTTCCTCTCCCACCCTCTTTGTCCACGCCTGTTTTCTTTCTTTCTTTTCATAAAAACTACCAAACTAACAAGGAGTGGGCGACAGAGTCCGAAGGTGCCGCGCTGCGATCTCTGTTTGTTGGACATCACAACGTGTTCTGAGGACGCAAACTCATACTGGATTAGGAGCGTTTGCATGTTTGCATGTGTGTGTCTGTGCAACATCCGACAGATCAGATGGAGAATATCTGGCTTCATTATTATCTGCACTCTATCTCCTCATTTCTCTGATGTAATTGGTTCCTCAAATTAACCAATCAGGAGATGGCAGCACTGAGACTATCTGCTCTGAGCCGATGGCGCAGGCTGAATAGATGCTACAAGTGGTAATGACAACGACAGCTTGTGTGTGTGTGTGTGTGAGTGTGAGTGTGTGTGCATGTGTGCGTTTGCATGAAATAACTACGCTGACTCCACTTTGTTGCTATGGATCCCCATCTTCCCAAGGTGCAAAAAGCACAGAACAATTTATACCCACAATTTCCTCTCTATAATGAAGCCCTGAATGCGCTGACCCTGACGAGCACAAGCTCAACCGCACACAGACACACACGCACACTCAGCAACACACACACACACACACACACGCACACACACACACACTTGTAAAAGCTTTATCATCTCAAAGAGCCTCCTCAATGCTTTGATGCAGATGGTGGATCAGAATAAGAGGAAAATATTACAATATTATTAAGTCAGTGTGTCACTTTTTGACTTTTTTATAGAACATGAAGACCGATCTGCTTTGTAGGGTATTCAAATTATTCCTGTTTTTTTACGAGAGAAACATAAATGACAATGTACCGATCCTGTACGTCATTACCAGCCAACCCTGCTGTGATCCCCTCCCCTCTCCAGATTTCTGCTCACCTGTTCCTCATTCATCATTTCCCCCCCTCACTATAAATAACGGCCTTTTGTTCCTGTTGTCAGTTTGTATCATCTGGTTGTTTCCACCTGACGGTCTGTAACACATCCTCACTGCACCATCATGATGTTTATCTGCATCTGGGCTCTAAAATCCTCAAATTGAAATATAAATAGACTGTTTGATTAAGAGCTGAAAAGTAAAATAATTATCTTTGTTGATTCTTTTTGAAATTATTGTATTGTATTGTTATTATTGTTTATTTGTCATTTGACATTTTTCAAGCAACCTTTTTTTATATTTTGGTTCAAATATGAATATTTTCTCTAAGACAGTGAACTGAATTTCAGTTGGACAAAAAATAATTATGGGGACGTCATCTTCTGTTTTGTGAAACTGTGATGGATACTTTTCATAATTGTATGATAGTTTGTTGACTAACCAGGTTCATAATAAGCTGTTTCATTGCTAATTTAAAAAAAAACTGTATTCTTACTCTAAACTGTTTTGTTTCTATTTCAGTTATTATGTGGTCCAGTGTGAATGGGTGGCTTGGCTGTGCAGCTGAAAACTGGACTGCCGGTTGAGATGGGGTAAACAGTAATAACAAAGAAATGTAAGCAGTCAGTGACGGCGTCACATGGTCTGTTTGAGAGCAACAGAAATGGAGCGGTGACGCAAACGCACTCAACAGGTCGACACCCAGACTTATTATCTCGGCCTGAATACACAATGGCAATTAGGCACAGCAACACACACACACACACACAAACACACACACACACATATTCAACATGTGCAATCAGTCAAGACATAAACATGCATGACAAATGTACCAACACACACAGCATACATCGACATCCACACCTAACTAAACAGATCTCAGTCACACACACGTTTGACCTTGCTCATCTCTGACCTCACTGTCCCTCTTCCTTCCTTGCTTCCTTCCCGCAATCAGTTTTTCCCCTTTAAACCATTTCTTTTTCTCTCCTCTGATATCCTCTCCCCCTCCCGTCAGCTCCATTTTTTCCCCTCTCCTCTTGTTGGGAGTTTGCAATGTCAAACAAATCAGTGCTGCTGTCAGAGTGCCCCCAAGTGTACAAATTCCTAAACAACACTCAGCATACCAAGCGGCTGGACCACCTCCAGCTCACAGCTGTGGGCTGCAAAAGATTTCTTTTGTCTGAGCTTCTTCTTATTATGCAAGAAAGAAAAAAAAATACCACATGGTGTGTGCTCTGGAATTTCTCAAAAATAGCACGAAGGGGTGGATCTGTTCTTTTGATTGCCCGTCATTAGAGAGAAGTCCGAGCGTACCTGAACACGTCGTATATTATTGCTCTCGCTCTCATTTGGATTGTTGTCAGGTACGACTGCACCACTCCATCCGCTTTATAAAGACTGAATACCAAAATAGAAACCATTTTTGGAATTTCCCTGACAATCTCTCTCCAGGGCGAAGTAATCATGAAGCAGCCACCGCAGAGCAGAGAGGAAGACCAACTTCTGCCCCGACTTCATCTTCAACTCCCCGCGTCAATTACGACATCACTCCACCACCCAAACACTACCTTCAAAGTCTTACAATGTTTTCTCTCTCTCTCTCACTTTCTCTCTCTTCCCCACACACTTACACATTCTCCGTCAGGAATACCAATGAGCGTATTGTTTCCATTTCAAAGGGAAGCACTCGGCCTGAAGAGGGTAAGAATTAAAAATCGCGACTGTGCCCAAAAAGCAGGATAAATAGAAAAAAAGGAAGACAAGAAAGAAGGAAGTGTAATCCATCGAGGGGCTACAGTGCCAAGTGGGCCAGATTTACAGCATGCCGCATGCAACACACTGGCACTCATACGTTTTCCTCTCCCTCTGATCTCGTCTCCTCTCTGTTCATCACTGTGGCGTTTTCTCTCAGGTAACTCTGTCTAACTGTGACATAAGTATTCAAGCGTAAAACATACTTTGTGCGTATGTGTGTGTGAACTTCACTTAGGAGTGCATGCATTTCTAATTATAGTGTATATACTGTGTGTGTGTGTGTGTGTGTGTTTGTGTGTGTGTGTGTGTGTGTGTGTGTGTGTGTGTGTGCGTGCGTGTGTGTGTGTGTGTGTGTGTGTGTGTGTGTGTGTGTGTGTGTGTGTGTATGTGTGTGTGTGTGTGTGTGTCAACAGTCTCTCAGCAGAGACTCCTCAGGGACTCGAGGCTGGTAACAAGAAAAAGGCCATTGTGCAGCTGACGCGTCTCCATGTGTCTCTGTAACACGGTGTGCTGCTGGGGTTGAGTTAGGGCCGGAAGGTGTCAACAAACCCAGGAGAAACGGACGTGCAGCCGACAAGGCCTCACACTTATCAAAATCTAATTAGTCCACAGAGAGAGGGCTGAGAAAAGTGGCTGTAGATTACGAGGCAGAGGCAGCACAACCCCATTTTTACTACAGGAGACATGCAGCGAATCAGATTATTACACTGTGTCACCAATAGCTGAAAAGTCAGGGACAAACAGGGATCCAGAAACACACAGAGAGGAACACATGATTGATGATGATTTAAAGAGCTTAAATTAACAGGAATAAGGAAGCAATTGTATAAGTAAGACCAAATATGCATATATGCCATGTATAGAAATCACATATGTGCTTAAGAATTTGTATTCATTCACTCAAATGCGACAAACACAGTATTTAAAAGTAAGAGGATGTCAATAAATAGTCTAAAAAGAGTATGTTCTCATGTGTTTTAAAAGGAATAATTGATTCAATTTGACTTGTGTTGTAAATTGCTAAGATTGAGAAAGTAGAACGTGTTGTGTGATGAGAAAAGAGAAGTGGAAGTTACAGAGGTACAAAGAAGAAGTGGTGGTGTAAAAAAAATCGTCTTGTTTTCCCCAAATAAGGGAGTTCCTGTCCGAAACCAGCCAAACATGAACGAACCAAACCCAAAGTGTTTCTAGGGATTAGCAGAGTTTCACTCACAAAGGCATCTGGCGCCTGGAAATTAAATGAAGGGGAAATAGTGAATAAACAAATGGAGGAGTAAAAAACGGTAAGACAATTTTTGCTATTGAACAATTAAGAGCATCTGGCGCCTGGAAATTAAATGAAGGGGAAATAGTGAATAAACAAATGGAGGAGTAAAAAACAGTAAGACAATTTTTGCTATTGAACAATTAAGAGCATAGATTGATGAGCATACATAACCTAAAGTAGGCTCAGACAGCTAAAAGTTACCTCACTGTTTTTATTCAGAATCCATGGAGGTTGTGAGTGGAATAATCAGAATAACAGTTACAGGGATTCATTTTTTGAATGCTCCCAGTTGGCTTCTGTATTAGATCCAATTTTAGCATCTGCATTTAAAGTGAAGAGTTGCTGGATTTGTTGTGCCAAAATGTACAGTATAAGTGCCAGCTGCCTCTCCTCGGTGACGTAAAGCTGCAGATTGTGTGTGTCTGAGTCAGGTTCATGAATGAAGGCTGTTGGCGGTTGGTCTAAACTCTGGAATCAACATTTCTCAAGCAATAAAAGTATATATGCTGCTTAAATAATTTCCCCCCAACTTTAATAGTTGTTAAAAGTTAAGAACCACAGTGATTTTCAGGCACGTGCACAGATAGGCCCCTAGTGGTGCTCAAGCACCAGCCCTTTTGCCCTGGATGAGAAAAGTGCCCTTCTGCTGGAGCCCAATTTTTTCCTCATTCATCAATATTTAAGAATAAAAATTACTCTCTCTGTCATCAATTCCCCTCAAATGTGTTTTGATGTCTGACGGGGCATTTATTTGAGTTCTTGTGAGAATTTCGCCCCGACATGCTCCACGGCGCTCACCAGCCCCTGCTGGCTCCTCCCTCCCCCTCCTCATCCTCTTCCTCCTCATACAGCGCTGAGGGCCAAACTGCTGCAGCCGCTTCTGCTCTGACCCGCAGCATCAGACAAACAGGTAATGACGCTGTGTGTGCAATCCCCCGACGTTGTTTGGTGATAAATTAACCACAACATTAGCGCTGAAAACATTACGTCGCAACTTGTCCGACGTTTCATTAAAAAATAAACAAACAAAAAACTCCGTGAAACTCCGCAGACAGAGAGACAGACAGACAGACAGACAGACAGACAGACAGACAGACAGGCAGGCAGACAGACAGACAGACAGGCAGGCAGACAGACAGACACACAGGCAGGCAGACAGAGAGACAGACAGACAGACAGACAGACAGACAGACAGACAGACAGACAGACAGACAGACAGACAGACAGACAGACAGACAGACAGACAGACAGACAGACAGACAGACAGACAGACAGACAGACAGACAGACAGACAGACAGACAGACAGACAGACAGACAGACAGACAGACAGACAGACAGACAGACAGACAGACAGACAGACAGACAGACAGACAGACAGACAGACAGACAGACAGACAGACAGACAGACAGACAGACAGACAGACAGACAGACAGACAGACAGACAGACAGGCAGGCAGACAGACAGACAGGCAGGCAGACAGAGAGACTGGCAGAGAGACAGGCAGACAGACAGGCAGACAGGCAGGCAGAATGAATTTAAGGGCAATTTTACTGGTCTACAAATTAGACAAGTTCACTAGTTTTGTTTCATTTAAAATCGTAATTATTGAAATGAAAGGTAGGTCTTAAGTTGAGCTACATGACAGTCTGGTGAGGTATATCGTGGTATAATTATTAGTGTAATGCTGCTTATGCTTCAACTCTGTCAGAAAACAGTAATAAAAAAAACGTGCGTGTAATGTGTTGTCAGCTTTATAGAGATTATGTAAGTCACTCTTGATAATTATGCACAACATTGATTTATCTCATTAACAAAATTTGCAGCATAATGCCAAGAAAAGACAGACTCCAAAAGCAGAAGGACAGGGAACTGCAACAAGCAGCTCAGGGTAGCAGCTCTCTTTTATATTGGATCAGGCCATCAACTAGTAAAACAAATGAGGGAGAATCAATAACCCTACCTGGTCCAAAGGAGCCCATCACATCACTAACCCTAACATATTATTTGGTTATTCAATATGGCCTTGTTTTGTCTGTTTTTGCCTGTTATTCATGTATTTATTCAAATTGATAATTTTAGTTAGTTTGTTAACAAAAATAAATATATAAGTTGAAATAATCTTACTGTGTTTTTTATTTATTTATTATTATTTTTAATTTCATGAATAATTTTGGCGATGGGTGCCCTTTTTTTTGGTTTGAGCACCTTCCCCCCAAAATGTCTGTGCACGTGCCTGGTGGTTTTATTAGTATTCTCAGAAAGAGTAGTAGTGAAGACTGTAAATGGTAAAAGGACTGTATTTATTTAGAGCTTGTCTACTCTCATCCACCACTGCTGGAAGTTGCAATAACCAAAATTACCAGCTTGGGCATTGGTGAAGATGTAAAGTACCAATCTGATTTTAAGTATATTTGTTTTAATTTTCCCAGTAATCATCTTCTATGATGCTTCAAAACATGAGTTGCTGTGCTGTGCTGCCACTGGCAACTACTGTTTTTATAGTGCTCATTTCCAGGAGTGCATTAGCCACAGCTATCCAACATGTCAGCATCTTGGCAATAGTTCACACTGGAAGTGCAGGTCAATAGATATTTATAGGAAACCAAAGTTGTGTATTCCTATGTTTATTATATTGTTTTATTTTTCTGTTATGACTGTCAAATTAGATTATAACTGAAGTTTTATGGCACGTATTTGTTTTTTAAAGGGTTTAACCCGAGCCAGGCCACACAACAATGATGGTCACCTTCACTTCCATACAGGGTTAGTAGCATACAGCTATTCAAGTTCAGTAATAATTTGATCAAAATATTGATACCAATTCAGTAGATAAAGACGGAGATATCTCTATTGTTGGATAATTCGCATTTTATTGATTAAATTGCAGACCTCACATAAAATCTGCAAAAGAAAACCCCTTTATGTTTATATTTTGCCTTGGGTTTATATAATCTCACTCCGTGTTGTCATGTTCCTCAGCCAGAATTTGACTAGATTACAGTGCAGCTGGTAACCAGACGTCTGACAGATTACACTCTAAGAGTCGCACTCCCAATCCTGCACATCGCACAGATTAACAGATCAGAGAAATGATTCAGCTCCGCAATTAAAGTACCAGCCAGGCCATTGCCATCAACATTTAAGTACTAACAAAGTGTGAGAGCGAGAGTGGATAAGTGTGTGAGAGTGTGTGTGTGTGTGTGTGTGTGTGTGTGTGTGTGTGTGTGTGTGTGTGTGTGTGTGTGTGTGTGTGTGTGTGTGTGTGTGTGTGTGCGTGTGTCCTTGTGTGCGTTTGTGGCATTCTATCTCGTCAGCTGCTCCCTGTTCAATCTCATCACCGCTGCCGAGGAAATCAGAAATCATTTTCTCTCCAATTATATTCACCTATCTTTTTTCCACTCTTCCTCCTTTCCACACCTCTCTCTCTCGTTCTCTCACTCACTCGCTCTTTTTCATTCTCACCCTTAAAGACGTAACAAGAATGGAATCTATCTTTCTGTTGTTAACAAGGTTCCCACTTAGATACTTTTTCCACTTCTTGATGGAATTGCTAGAAAATGATTTGTTCCTGCGTGTGGTGACCCTCTCCACTGGCCCCCTCATCCCTGTCCCAGCACCTGGGTTACACACACACACACACACACACACACACACACACACACACACACACACACACACACACACACACACACACACACACAAGGACTGCATTAATGATAAATACAGCCACACATAAATGCACACATACATACAACCACACGTCTATATGTAGTCGTGCACCGGTTCTGCCCACATGGGAAGCGTTGCCATTATCAGCCCAACAGAAATATATTAAGACTGACAGGATGATTACCCTGATCTGTGCACATGTACACACACACACACACACGCACACACACACACACACACACACACACACACACACACACACACACACACACACACACACACACGCGCACACAGGACAAGGGTGCACTGATGCAAACAATATCACTTCACAGTACACGTCAATATGCCACAAAGGTCAGCCTTTACTTCTCTCTCTGTCGTTGTGTGTCATACATGTGCACAATGACACGTGGGCAAAACAACATACACACTCACGGCCCACCCGTGAACACACACACACACATTCATCTTCATCCCAGTCGGTGATCGAGCAGAGAAAAGCAGAGCTAAAGAACCTGCCGTCGTCCCCATGGTAACGCGGTGATAAACAACATCCTCTTTTTTGCCTTCCTCCTGGTGAAAACAGACCTCTTTCCCTCCTGAATTCTCCTTGTTTCTTCTCGTTTCTCTATTGCTCCCCCATCTCGTTCATTCTATCTCTTCCTCCCCCCCGTTTGTTTCTGTCCTCCGTCTCTTTCAGTCCCCTTCACTCGTCTTTCACTCGTGTTGTTATTGACACAAACTCTTGCTTTTCCAACTTTTTCGCATATAGCACCTTTCAGCCTGTTTTTTTTACACTTTTTCATTCCTCGTTCGTCTTGGAGTTCTTTCAAGTCTGAAACAAAACAAGGCGAGATGGAGGCAAACGTGACACACAGACAAACTACACCCTGAGCTGGGGGGAGGGGGGGGGGTGAAATCAAAGAAGATGCAAAGAAATAAACTGGAAATAGAAACGGAATCTCCAACGCAAGACTTTTGGAGCATATTCAAAATGTTGTATTTTTCTCTGTAACACATGCTCAACATTTGTAATTGCTTGCAAGATCAAAACTTTGCGAGAGAAGGATGATGGCAACATTCTGGTCAGAAACAAAATGTTCATAATAAATCATAAAAAAAAGTCTGAAATAAATGTTTTATGAAAAATATGTTCCTGCAATTTCTGAAGTAAATAATATATTTTAAAAGTGTTTGGGGGAAACCGTTGACACTGCCTCGTTAAAATATGTGTGAGATAATCCATAGACAAGAATTGATCATAGACAACAATTAAAATATCTCATGAATAATAAATCCATAAGAATGTTTAAGCGTACAATATATAACTCAATATAGAAAATAACAAAAGATCTAGTTTGATGACACCTTGAAGCAGCGTAGGAGTTGTTGTCTTCACCATCATTGCAGAAGAAAATCGACCTGACGTGACTCAGGGGCAAATCATATTAACGAAAGAGGTAACGTATTAAAGTATCTCATGTGTCACAGCAATGGCAATGATTAATCAAGATCCTTTTCAGACGAACAGTACAAACTGTAGAATGAAAACAAGAGTGTGTTTTTCTTTCGTCATACCTTATTTGCCCTGGAAGTTACAGCAGAGAAAGTGAATATGACGCAACTGAAAGGCGACCAAAAGGAAACGTCCTGCTACCTTGAATAAACTTCACTGTTTCAAACATTTCAGATAATGTAAGTACATTATATAACATAGTTATCAACATCGAGTTAGTTTCAGAGTTTTTAGGGAAGAACTGTTACACTCTATATATTCAAAAATGTTATGATGCTAACCCTGAACCAGTGGTATTGTATTCCACTGAATCTCTTCACTGCAGGTTAAAGGTCAGACCTGTGA